>NC_060207.1:190575178-190878214 GCF_021130785.1 Homalodisca vitripennis
AGTATAAGGGATCATTTCTATATAGCAATAAACGATAAATAATAACAATTCTATAATAGTGCTTGTCACTACACAGGATTATGGTGAGCGTTAGTTAACGATTTTTACATTAGTGTTAAGGGTAACCATGATGGCAACAAGAAATGTACAAAATAATTAAATTTTTAAACAAAACTGAGTAAAACGTATTCGGTTATTCATAGCAAGGCATGTTATTTAATACTTATTTTAATACATGACATCACTGACTAGATCTAATGATAATTAACATTGCCGGAGTTTAATGTAAAATTTATTACCATGAAATTAAGTTAAACATTTTTGTCAAGTAATATTGGAACAAAATATTTTATTTCAAACGGTTGTTTATTATTATACAAACAAGTTCAGTGAGTTATGCAAATGGACTCGGCGAGCAAATGAAACAAGCGATCATTAAGAGCGGCTGTGTGACGGTGAATAAATTTTGGTGAACTCCCATATTCATAATTCATTCAAGTATTTGTGTTTGTATCCATTTATAATTTCCCGTGAGCAATATTACTAAATTTACATTATTACACGTTAACGGTGATACTTTATATTTTTATTGTATCAATAAATTAATGTTTAGACTTAAGGAATTGTACAGTATGAATGCAATATTTTACTATCTCAAAACTATTGATTATTACACTCCAATTAATTTTATTTTGATTTGTCCGAAATTATAGTTTTATGTTTATGTTTTTTATATAGTTGATGAGTAATAACAAATTCAACTGTGATGGATATTCTAACGTTTCAGGAATACTTGTTATTGTGTAGTGGTATATAAGTAATAGGAATGGGAAAAAATTTTTAAAAACTTCATTTCCGATACCGATACCGATACCAAAATTGCTGTCTTGACTTACAATTGCGGAGTCGATGCCGATTCCTCTTTTATCAGTAACAAAGAATATAATACGCCAAACGGTTTTTATTTTGTTACCATCAATGTCACTGTGGCCAGTAGAAGCGACCAGCCAAAACTTTTACACCACTTTACCTAAGATAAAAAACGTTTCAAGTTAAAACCTTATATTTCATCTCATAGAGGACATATTTATAAAATTAAAACATTTAAACAATAATTAGAGAACGTTTTTAGTTTACTACCAAGCTGCAGACACGCAGCAATGCACGAACATAAATAAACCTGAAAATTAGGGACATAAGCTAAGAATTATTTACATAACTATGATGATTTGTTAATTTTAATTTTTATACACAAAATGCAACTGAAATAAATTTTATAAATTGGTAACAGGCAGAATATAGAAATTAAATTACAACATGTAAGCAAAATATTATTTATAAACAGTAACGTATTAATTTCGTTATGCCATACGTTTTTACAGAAAATATGACATGTTCCAACGATCTATAATTTGTGAAGTAACGTCGATCAGCTGTCCGTAAATATACTTATTTTAAGGTTCGTTGATTCAAGATTCAGTTTCAACACATTACTAATCGAGATTGCATAAAATATTGACCTTTTAAACGTACGAAAAGCTTCTGTTGGTTTTATTCATTATTTAGAGAGGTGTAATCTAGTGAAGTGAGCCGCAGTATCAAAACTCGTCGATGTCTCGACACCGCTATGTATTGAGGTATCGAGTATCTGAATTGACCGATCCCGAATAACTATCATGGACTAGTCTATTGACCATTGAGTGATCCTGTTCACAGACAATATCCTGTCCTTGTAAACATCCTTCCTGAGCGAGAATTAGTGGTAGTTCAGTGTTATTTAAGCTGTTGGTCTGCTTAATTGTTAGAGAGCCTTTTTAAGCTCGAAAAGTTTCTCATAAAATATAATCTCTTTAAATTTTTAAACTTTAAATGTGACACAGCCATGGGAGGCAAACTACTCAAATTTGGCGGAATATAATAATTTAAGCATTGCATTTATTCCTTTTTTATTTACTGCCTTTCAGATATTGCTGCTAGTTAACAGGTAAGTAAACAAATTATACTAAGTTACTCACCGATAGACTTAGTGGTAGCAAAGATTTGGATGATTTATTTTTCTATGTGGAATTAAGCATCCTTTCTTAGATTTCTGAATCGTTTATAGATTACAGTAGTTGTTTATTTACAGCGTACTCGTACTACTGATATACGTAATTGCATACTATTGTATAATGTCTAGAATATTTTTTTATGTATCAGTAAATACCAGTAATAAATAAATGTTGAATAGTTGTTAGAGACAGAAATATTTTATAAGAGTTAGTGTTGAAATTAAATTATAAATGCCTGTTATAAAAGACGAAACGCAGTTCCAGGTAAAATAATTAAAACTGTAAACACAGAAGCAAGAATAATGTAAGGTAAGGTGTTCCAAGTGAAGAGTGTTTAATTAAACGCTAGGATGAGAGCAGCGCCAGATGAGAGTAGTTCACTTGTGGGGGGAATCTGTGCTCGCGTCTTATAAGCAAACACTGCGATGAGAAAAATTATTTAAAAAAAAAACTATTACGTAAATTTCAAATGGTAAATAATTAGAAGTAGTGTTCAATACAAGTACACTTGTCACAATAATTAATTATATTTTGGTACGCCAGAACGATCTGATAAATTAGTGTTTAAATAATAAAAGTCTAATAATAAAAGTCTCTTCCAAGTCACCATAACATGATGTATATGGTGTGGGGGTAGTTAGGTTACAGTGTTAGGGGCCATACGTTATATTGCGTGCAAACTCCCGTAAGTTTTGGAGGTTAATATCTCTGGAGGTTCTTCTATAACACAAGAAATTCCAATTCCTTGGCTTTATTCTGCTAATGGAAATGGGATAAAAGTTGTCCTAGGTCTTTTTCCAAGAGATTAATCGGCAGTACTATTAAAATGTAACAATATTGAGATTGTTGATAAAAAGTATTAAGATAGACATATTTTAATACTGTGTTACCTCTGAGTCAGATACCATATCGACGACTTGGACCGCTTGGAAACCGTCGTAGATCACATGTCTCTTGACATATAAACCTCAAAGAAAGCAACATATTTATCAACAACATTATAATCTCCTTTTTTTATAAAATGCTATAATTATAAAAACTGTCTTAACTTGTCAATATTTTATTCGGTTTTATATAACATTAAGTAATTACGATGGAATCATCGTAACATAAAGTTCAGGAATTCAATCACTGTAACTGTGTATACGTCTACAACCTCCGCTTTGTAGAAGTACAGCGGAACGTGCTGTGAGGGAATGAAACGTAAACAACACGACGTGCCTCAGTCCGGGCTGTGGGACATCTGTTGTGCCAGGTCAGACAAATATTGAACTGTCACTCACTCTACGTGCTCTCGGTGATTACATGGGTATAGATAGACACGTTATAACAGAATTATACCTACTTATAACCTGTGAAGTAAATCTTTATCTATAGAAAACAGGAAAAACCATATCTATTTCCTAGTCCTCCATTTCTGAATTATATGGTATTTTCCAAACAAACAATCTAACCGACATATATTGGATTTAACTGATAATTTCCAATATTAATTATATAAAATCTAGTTCTCAAATAAGCTCTGAATATTTTTAACATCAATCATCAAACGATCAATTTTTAATCTTATGTTCTAACGTTGAACGTGTAAATTAGAATCTCTTTATTGTAATCTTATACATTAATTTTCGAGTTTTTCTTTTATATTAATTTGTTTTCAAATTTTATCAAAAATAAACATAATTATGAATTGACTTTCATATTCATAATACGAATATTTTTGTGTTATTTATTTTGATTTTGCAGGCCAAGTTAAACGAAATTACATTTGTTTTTAAAAACATACATCATGCATTCATAATATTTGATGTAACAACAATAAATATTGCAAAAGTATATAAAAACTTGCACCACCTTTCAAATTGATGCGGTTAAAATAAATTTTATAAGATGGACTAAAATATAATTAGTAGATAATTAGTAGGTTTTAAATTCACGTAGTAGTTCTGGTTCATGCCGTTATCCTTATATAAATCGTGATTGGGTGGTATGTAATATATATATAGTTAATGGCAGCACATTCACCCGGCAAGTGAGAGATCCGTAAGAGGTTCGAGTCCCGGCGGAGCAAGTACTTTTTGTGATTCAATATTTATTGAAAAAATTAAATTCGGCCATTGCCATGTATACAAATTTAATTAATGTAAATAAACGTCGTTTGGCAGTTATTTGGTCTTCCGATCATATGTTAGATTGGTTATTTAAACGTATATGTGACAGATACGACTAAATACAAAATAATTGAATCGTAAAAAGTAAGGGCTCTGTGGTATAATGGTAGTACATTCACCCGGCAATTGAGAGATCTGGGTTTGTGTCCCGTCGGAGCAAGTACTTTTTGTGATTCAATATTTAATAGAAAAATTATATACATATATATATATATATATATATATATATATATAAAACAAAAACCAATAGATCTATTTCCTAAAGCTTTCAAAATATTTCACACCAGCATCTTATATGATATGTACTACAATAATTAGCATAGTTTAAACCGACAATGATTCAAAAGTTCAATGAAAGTAGTTAAACATTTAAAACGAATAATTTTAAATTCTAGGAGATATATTTTTAACTAAGGTATTCAAGCAAGTGTGTTGAACAATTAGGATAAAAAAACTTATCTAGAACAAAAACCTAAAATTACCACAAGTTTCTTTTAAAACAGCTTTTAAGAATATTACATAGCTATGTACACAAACCATACAACTAACTTAAAAGAAGTAATTCTAAATTTAATTAATTTGTTGTAATATTCAAATTGGAAGC
The DNA here is from genome assembly GCF_021130785.1 of Homalodisca vitripennis. Classification (NCBI taxonomy): domain Eukaryota; kingdom Metazoa; phylum Arthropoda; class Insecta; order Hemiptera; family Cicadellidae; genus Homalodisca; species Homalodisca vitripennis. The sequence goes on from NC_060207.1 coordinate 190,580,005, forward strand.
TGTAACAGCATCCAGACATCGTCACTAAGCTGAACCGTGAACCGTGAACACAAAGTTAGTGCTCTACATCTATCTTAGAGCCATGAAGGAGAAGAAATTGAAATAAAATTAAAAATATATAACCTGTGTACTGACCAAATAACCTAGAGGGTAATAATAGATTGAAGCCCTTGAGAAAGGCACATACTGATGAGGTTAACTTCCATATGTATAAAATTAACTTTATAGACTCTTTAACATCTATTAGAAATCATAACGTAGTTGTTCAGTGGCGTTTTGTTGGAACTAATATGGATAAGACATTTTTAAGCTCATGTTAATGAGGGCCATAAAGTATACATAAAATATAACATAAATATGCTGGCCATGTTATTGAAGGATCGCTATAACTTCTGCTGTCCCAGTGTTGAAGCCAGCGTACGATACAAAGGCCAGAGACAGTGTATTTTGTCCATATTATTGCATGATCACTTTCACTTCTAGTGACCCAGCGTTGAAGCTAGCGTACGATTGAGTGGCCAGTCACAATTTTTCGTGGGGGATGAGGTCACTTATTCTGTCCATGTTATTTTATGATCGCTATACCTTATATTCCCCCAGTGTTGAGGCTAGCGTACGATTTTGTTGTCAGTCGACCGGAGTTGACCTCCGTTTGCCGAGATGATAGAAACAGTACCACCAGAAATTAGTGGCTTAGATCTGTCAATCTGTGCGTTCCGCCCACATACTGTTTGTTCTTCCTACGTAGGGTTCGTGTCGTTGAAACTGAAATTTCGACCATTACGTTTTCTATTTTATTAAGCAATTTATGATTTGATGAGTCCTCTCTGTACAAATGCACAAATATCAGTGAAGAAACCTTTAGTTCATTCTTATGTGTGGCATTATAATTGAAGCCCTTAAGGGTCTACTTTTGTTGCTAAACACATTTAGAACATTTGTTTACGTGCAAGTAATTATATAAATACGGAAACGTCTATAAATAAACTATATGACTCTGAAAGCATATTATTTGCACAATGTGGAAAACATAGAGGTAATTATATCCAAAAACGAACCTGTAAATGGATACAGAAGAGGTAATTTGAATAAATTAATTGTAATAAGCGACTGCTGCACTAGATTTTAGTCAGCCATTCTTATTTGGTATTAACGGTGGTCAATATCTCCATGTTGTCAATGAAGCTTCTACTAATCTGTGGTGGAATGTTTGAGACCCAGTTTCTAGCTTGGACACGCAGATCTTCCATGAACAATATTCTTCCTAGAAGAAGGTGGTATGTGCGGAAGAAAGGGAAATCTCTACATTACAATAATGACCATTGCCCTGTTATTTGAGAAATGAGAACAAATTGTTAGCTGTCATAAGAGAAACAATATGTTCCGTTTTTCGTTAAAATACGTCTTCTTACTAGTAGGAATATAAGTTAAATGGCAAAACATAGCACGCAGTTTATGTTCTTTGGCACCACTCCTTATTTTGAGTGATTCTAGTAATATAAATGACGAACAGAGTGATCATTGGCTGAGCGTTAGTGAAGCTTATTATTCGAGGGGCTGGAAAAACATCATTATCGTCCGTCTGTCTTTACGCACGATATCGAAAATAACTGGCCTAAAGATTGTTTCTTACACATAAATGACATCGAGTATGATGAGGTAAATGTCACTCAATTGGATTTGTCTAAACTATACTAAAAATTTTTACATTGGTCTCATTGGTAGCCAATATGGCAACGATAAAATCGTAGAATAAATAAATTTTTAAATAAACTAAGTACTATCTAAAATTTAGTCTAATAAAATGAGTTATAGACTTGGAATGTTTGCATAAAACATCAGCGTAGCCTGCATATGTGACACGTGGAATAGAGTACTGTTATCTTGTAGTATTCCTAAGCGGAAAAATATATTTTGTGGTTCCTGTTTTGATTTAAGAAAACAATAGTTAAAGGTATATATCCTCTACATTTATTTTGAACAAAATTAACCAAGTTTTAATCCACGGAATAAACGTTAAACAAAGGCAGTTAAATGTTAAACTTACGATGAACTAAGCGTTATCTGCGAACTTTCTATTAGAGTCTTGTATGAATGCAAGTTGCACTGTTCAGTTGTTTCAAAGCGCCTGCTATGATGACTACTTTGTCCACCAAAAAATATGCACATTTGCACTTTTGTACAACTATCCCCTACTGTTCAAGATATGCATTTATAGTTTGTTGGAGTTATCAAACTTGAGAGCCTCAAGCTGGGATTTATATTTGATCAATTATCATATTAATAAATCTATTTCGGGAAAATGTATTCTGCCACAACATATACGATTTTATTTAAATTAAAATCTATCACTTAACTAATTTTTCATTAACACTTCAACAACAATTAATTGCTATACATTATACCCCATTCTTTTTAAAAGCAATATGGATATTATGTACACATAAAAATGAGTTAATAAGCGAAACTACTAAAGCAGTACAATCCGGACGGGAAAAGGGCTGCTGTTTCATAGTCTGTTGGCAAACGTCAAACTTTTCAGTGTCCTCAGAGAACAGATTTTGTTTGAGCTTACTAATAATAAAGTATTTACTTTCGAAGTCAGACGGTCGGATAGTTTTCAGCCTTACCATATTATTGGACGATTTGAACCTCTATTAAAAACCCAAATTCCTTTTAATTTTTAGAAAAATAATAGGGAAACATTCTGTTTATTTGGAATGTAATAAGTATAAACTATTAAGATGTAAAATAGTTTTTTTATAAATAATTACTTAATATTAATAGAATAGTTTTTTTATATTTTACTCAAAACCATTCTTATAATCCAGATTTATTGCTCTATTGGAGCTAATGTTGCGAAGTAAAAATGTTAGTGAAATATCAAAACTAATTGTGTTCATTGTTGTGTTTGTTGGTGAAATGAATCCTTAACTTTCAGGATAAAATTAAACAGTTTTGAGAAGATTTCCCTTTTTTTAAAAAATTGCTGAACATATTTTTAAATTAATGTAATGCATTTAAGATGTAAATACCAGAAGCAAATCAACAATCCAGCACGTGAGAGGATATTGTGCTCATAATATCAGAGCAAATGTAGCGGAAGTGTGTAATAACGGCCAGGAATTCTGATACAAACGCTTTCTGTATTTGCCCATTTACAATAGTAATGGTGCGGATTTCTGCTAAGGTTTTAGGTAAAGATAATTAACAATGAATCAATTCCTTTATATCATTATAATGTAGAGGAAAGTTGTACAAAACACACACACACACACACACACACACACACACATATATATAAAATAAAGTGAAGTTATAAAGTTTCGTTTATATCATGTGCCACCAATACTCTACACAATTATATACAACTCTAATGGTATCTCTCCGTGTGTGTTACCCTCTCATTTAAAAACTATTTGACCAATTGTCCTGAAATTTACATAGGCATTCTTAGGATCTTTGGTTAACATATAGGCCTATTCTTATTTCCAGCCAGTTTCCAAACCCTTCGTCTACAAACATTACTCAAGAAATATTCACTTAGCTAACCCAAGAAACCTAGGTGCATAGATGGAATTATTATTAATATATTGAAATATATTCGATTACAAGCCGAGGATCCTTTCACATTGCAGTTCAGCCGATTCTGTAAGCAAACGGTTTCAGTAATTCATTTCAACAGACGATACTAGAATACAGGTATGTTTTCTTACCTTAGCAGCTAATACTTCTACATTTAGTAAAAGTCACAACTAGTCTTCCTAATTGTCTGTACAAAAATCAGTAAATAATATACACGTGCATTATGTATAGTATTTGTTAGTAATTTTACAGCGATTTTTTCAGTAGGTGGGACCTCATGGATATTAAAATAATAATAAGAGTTCTGTTATTCACTAGGACATTGTAACCTATGAACTGGATCCAAAAAATCAAATACACATTAGCGTTTGATCATTTTTAACAAAGTACAAATTTTGCACTGCTATTTAGAGTGAAATTAATGCCCATAAAACAAAATAATTATCTTTTATATAAATTATATTCTGAATATAATTCTGCATTGATAGTATATAACGATACTAGAATATTTTACAGCAAATAGCCTACAGTAAATAATGTAAATGCCCCGGGTAAGCGATTAAAGCAAACGACCATTAAAAGCGGTTATGTAGCGTTGAATATATTTCGTTGTCCTTTCATTATGGAGATTCATTCAAATAATTTTTGTTTACTTTCAATACTGATTTCCCGAGAGAAATATTACAAAAGTTTTATAACTGATCAGGATTATCACAAACTGGTAGCTTTGTAACATAATAACGTCAGCAGGCCTGACACATAAATTTGGATATTTACAGACCATTCAATTGTTAATGAACATTCCGTTATAGATTATTCAATACGCCAGACATTAAAAAATAAATTCGTAATATTTTAACAGTACATTTTGTGTCCTCATTTAAAAACATTTATAACATTAACAAATTGACAAAAACATTGACATTGTAATTGAAAGGTGTATACTTCCGTTTTATATGAAATAGTGCTACTTTTAAGAAAAGATTAAACGTACTTATGAAGTATTGAAACAACTAAATGATAACATAACAAATACAGTTCACCAAACCACATGTCGGGTTTGCTTCAGTTTTGCTGAAGATGTATGCAAAATTTGTCTGTAATTGAATTTGTGTACTGTGACACATTTTAAACTCTTATATCAATGCTCAGTTTGTTTTCAAATTACACGAAATGAAACTTCATGGGAAGTTTTAAGTCAATAAACAGATATACAGGGTGAGTCAGAAATATGGTAAAATATTTTAAGACGAGATTGTAGAGCAAAAACAAGAAAAAATGTTAATGTTATATAAAGGTAGGTCCGGAAACGCTCCATTACTGAGTAATGGCTGGCGAAATATTTTGCCTTGTTTTCAGTTCACCTGGTGGAATTAAGTGATTCTGAAAGGTTTTGTTCTTACTTTTTAACTCAAATAAGATGGATTTATAAGGAAAATTACCTGGAAAATCAAATAAAACCACTCTAGAGGTTTTAGTGTCAACAGTTTTTGAGAAAAAGTATGAAATTTGCAAAAAAATCTAATAACAAAAATACCGTCTTAAATGTTTGATGTCGAATAACATTGTTAAATGACCAATAAACAAATTGTTTTTCCTAATACAGATTGTAGAGAATTTAATTGTGAAAACAACCATAACAAGCAAAGTTAACTAAATGTGTAAAAATTTATGAAATTGCCTCCTCACGTATTACACTACACAGCAAATCTTTGCTGTTTTTATAATAAGGAATGAGTATCTGATTGGTAACAGCTGGTAATAATTAATCATTTAAACAACAACTGATTAAACATTTTTAAATAATAAATAATCAGCTGGGCATTTATTATTAGATGACATATGTCACCTCATTGTTGAACAAAACAACAAACTGTAAAGATACTATGTGCTTGTGTTAAGTATTTTAACCAGTTATTTCCATCGATTTTATTAGTGATTTTTGTGTTGTGTGTTTCATTTATTAAAAATGGAAAGTAATATTCATGTGAATTCAAAATCTGAATTAGCAGACATGCATTTTAATGTAAGGTTTGGGACGCTGCAATAGTACTTCAGCAAGACATCTGTATCAAGAACTTTCCTAACCGCAGGTGTCCAAGCGCAAGATTTTTGCCAGTATTCATCAACGCCTTTCTGAAACAGGTTCTTTGAAGTCTTCGGAGCATAGTAATGCAGGCATCGCCCGATCATGTAGGACTGTTGAATTAAAAGAGTTGGTTCTTAGTGAAATTTCTGATTATCCTGAAAAGAGCACTAGAGAATTGTCACTACAGTTCAATGTCAGCCAATCTAGTATTCGGAGAATACTATACGAGTACCAGTTACACCCATACAACTTCCAGCACGTCCAATCTCTTTTGCCACAAGATTACGCTCCCCATGTTGTTTTTGTCGATGGCTTCTGTTACAATGTGCTGATCCAAGCTTTTTAAGGGGAGTCGGGCGTTTCTATCTCCACCATGTTATTTTGCTTGATTTTGAGATACATTTTCTCAAAAACTACTTGTGCTATTCCAATAATTTCTTTTTTATTTTTAAACTACTATCTTTTTCTTTGTTTTAAGCGAAGGATTTTCCTTTACTTAAAAAAAATTAAAAAAAACAAAATGTTTTAAAAATTGTATATATTTTAGGCAATTTTTTTTCTTTGAAACAATGTCATATTTTAGCCATACATTATAATGACAATTCCTTAGCTTAAAATGTGCATCTTATTTTTATGAACATAACACAAAAAGAATCATGAAGATATCTCAAGCGGTTATGGAGAAAAAGTATTTTATTCCTGGAAAAACACAACTTTTGGAAAACGCAATTTAAAAATTGAATTATAGCAAGAATGCTACCTTAGTGCACCCCAGCTCCATAGGAAGGGTTTTCGGGGTTTTCTTCCTTCTCGTAGATGTCTTCAAGCTTTCTTATTAACACGCTTTTATAAGCTTCGGTTGTAGCTATGTAACCGAATCTTTGAGCATAATTTTCACCAATTTCCAGAAGTCTGATTAATTTGAAACTTTGCGTACGTATCAAGGACCGATGACAATGCAATAATTTGATCATAGTTTTTCATTATCCTTATAAGGACCGCCAGGATTAATAAATTCTTTTATAGATCCTCTGTGATAAAGCTAGCGCGCGATCTGCGCTAACCCAGCGTTCAAGTCTCCATTCGTCTTGGTATTCTCTGATGTGCCTCTCTTAATATAGTAATGTTACATTAGTCATCCAGTCTCTACCATTTCCAGTGGTTTCCTTCACAGCCAGATCTCTAAGTACAAGATCCATGCAATTTGAGTTGTTGCTTTACAGAAACATACATAGTATTTTTATCAGAAAAAACCTTTAGTGTTTTTTAACTAATTCCTTTTCAACAATATTCCAAATTTTTCTTGCATTTTAAAATTTTATTTACTATAAAATAAAGTTGAAAAAAATACAGTTTAGTTATTTTACACACACACACACACACACACACACACACACACACACACACACACACACACACACACACACACACACACATACATACATATATATATATATATATATATATATATATATATATATATATATATATATTTATATATCAGAATATAGCAATTGTATGATAAAAATATAAAATGATTTACGATACGAAAAATTCAACTTAGTTAAGGGTGTAACATTTTATAATAGTATATCTCTAGTGCATTTTACTACATTTCATAAGTCTCCTCTCAAAGATAATTACCAACAAAATGATTGTAATATTTAATATATCAAGCACCCCACGCTTTTTACTCTGAATTAATTTATTCTGTTAATAACTGAAATTTTATTATAATTTTATTTTGAGGTGATTGACTATGAATGATTGTTTTGCCTTCTACTACCATAATATAAACTCTTTGTAATTAAAAAATTATTTTCTATTTTTTAGTTTGGTTAGCTATAAAATCGTGTTTTTTTTATTTTTTTTAACTATTATTTATTAGTACCTAAGTTTCTGGTCTGCCGGCACTTTTTCTCGATTTCTTCAATACATTTGTCTGCTTTTTTCATACGACACACGTCGACTCGCTTCATTCTTTCGACACAACTTTCACCTGGGGGAATCCCTAGCTTGCTCAAAATGCGAAGTCTGGCAATATTTCCTTCATTATACTGTAGGTGGATATCGCTTCATAAACACCGATCTCCAGAGCTTTCTTCATTACGAAGGTTGACTTTGGAAGCCTTGCCCATATAAGGCTGTTCAGAGATTCACACGCATTCTGTGTTCCGCTGTGCAAACATCGTCAAAGAAGGTCCGGATGAGCTAGGTCTTGAAAGATTGGTTTGATCTGCAGCATTACTATCTCTGGGTAGTGAGTGTGTGCATTGTGGTCTGACACATTTCCCCTAGACCTAACCTAACTTTTATTATAGACGTGACGACCTGTAAACACTCTTTTACGCTTTTTGAAACACTTTCAATGTAAATTTAGGCATTTTGAAAAGAAAACAAAAACTGTAATAACACGATCACACAGTAATAATAGATAACTAGATAATACTCGTATCAGAATTTTATGGTGTAAATAGCACCAGTAAATAAGTAACTACAGTAGCCAATATTTCGCAGATGACAACAACACTGAAAATATAAACAAATAGACATCTCTATAGTATCTAGTGCCAATAAAACAAAACAAAAATACAACTTTGAGTAAAGGTAAGGCGTACTATATCTAAGTCATAAGAATACTACAGTGCGACTCGCGTGTAGCGGTTTGATACACGCGGTTAGTTAAAAATTTATAACTCAAAAAGTAATGCTAAGAAATTAATAATTTTTTTATCTTATTAAACAAGAAGAATGAGGGATTAAGAAAACAAAATAAACACAAAAACTTAATTTTGCCAATTTTTTTGCCTGATTACCCAATATTTATTTGGAAACAGATTCACAGGCAGATATACAGAGCATACAGAAATTTTCCTAGAACCCCTAGTGATAGGTAAGCAAAGTATACATTTTTAAGTTTAAAGTTTAACTTATTTTCATGAAATCAACTTAAGTTACAACTTTCCAGTGGTTACTCAAATCCCATTTAAATTTTACAGTCCCAAACAGTGATTAAAAAGGGTAACCGAAATAGAAAAAGCAGCACAATCAGCGAGGGACAGAAAGATTGAAGAATGATAAAGTGACACTATCGCAACCAGCACAATACCGTGTCACCTGCAGTGTCAATACCGCCGCCCTTTCATGTATTTTAACCACAGCCAACGCTACCTAATTAAAACATTGCACATGTTCCCATTATATTGGTTTTAAAATAACATGTATATTTTGATAATATACCACTATAAATTGCTGTTCACCATACTTGGATACTTAAAATTTATAAATATTGGTTGCTAGTCCCAATGTAATTTGAATTGGCCATTCCCCTAGGCAACATTCTTCTAAGTCAAAACTTCGGACATTGAACAATGAGTTCGTAAATAGTGATGGAATATTCTTCACTCGATGAAAGCTCTTAAATTTGGATTGTTTATTTTATAGTCTAATGGGTAACGGTGAATTTAAAATTTATATTAATGTGTAGAAGTAAACTGAAATACGTGAATCGCGTGAATACAAATGTGATATACAATTGTGGATACAAATTATTTAAAATATAAAGATGAAGAATATAAAAAACTGTTATATTCTTCAGCAAAGCCTCTCTCATGATAGGTTGGAGATAGAGTTTAATTTATGTTTGTAAATTGTTGTAATTATGTTGTGGCATGATATCCCGAGAATTAATTGACCAATAGACTTGAGATTTTGCAAGAAGTTTCATTTATATATAACTTCAACTTCAATTCAGTGATGGTGCACGTCACTCCATGGTATTTGGCTGAGCGTTAGCGAACATTTTTAGTTTATGGGTAACAACGATGGAAAAGAGAAAATTGGAGAATAAGCACATTTATAATCAAACAGATTGCATATAATACCATATAACATTTTAGAATGTGACATAGTAACACATTAAGTGTCACAAAATTAGCAATACGCTTTGTAATATTACCTGCAGCCTGTTATACGACACGTAGTGATTTAACTAAAATGATGCGTTTCAAATCAGAGCCCTTAACTAGTTGATCAACAACATGTGCTACAGTAAATGAGGATGCCGCATGGGGTGAAATTGGTTGTTATGAAAATAAATTGTAAATGGTAAGGTTAGCATAAACATAACCCGTCAAGCCTAACAAGTCATGCACAATTTGAAAATAATCTGAACAGTTTCGGTTTTATATTTCCTAGGAACTAAACTTTGTCAGGAATGGAACCAGTGTTTTCAATTACCTGTAACATCATGTGTTCATTCTACAAGTGTTCACATTCACATTCAAGTTACTAGTGTTTTGCTTACTCCCAGTTAGTATGGAATACGTTATCATTTTTATGTGCTTTCACCTGTATGCTTCAATGTTGTTTTCCAGCAAACTTCCTGCACTAATAATAAACGAGACTGATCCGTAGACTCGAGTCTATAAAGAGTGAAATTAAATCGTGCCGATGTTGACAATGCTTCATGGAAGGAGTGGAAATTATCATGAGAGTTAAAATAAAGATTTGAATTAGTTGTGTAAAAGAGCATTAGTAAAGTGTACAGTCTAACAGTAAATAATGTAATAACACATTTATATTTTGTTGTTAAGATACTTTCTATTCAGCATAAGTTGGCCCAAAGTTTTAGAGGATGTCTACTATTCTTGGATGATTAAACAACAATGGGTATTATTTGTTTATTTATGATACAGATCTAATCTTACTTGAAGATATTGTATCTTTATAAGTAAACAATGAGATAATATGACTTTTTGACGAATGTAACTCACCAATTAGCATTGCATAACGCAAGAAATTTCAGAATCTTAAGATCAGGCTTCGCATGACAGAGGAAAGCAAGTACGTAGTCGCATGGTGCAAGAATCAGTAACATTAAACGTTTCATGTGATTTCTACAAACTGTCCTCTCTCATCAGTGTTATAGCAGCATTTAATATCACATAACATTACGGGCAACGTTGCCACGCCACATAGTATTGCAATATATAATATACATCACCAATTTATTTCCCATATTTACTTCGTCTATATAGACTTTGTAAAGTGCTCTTTCTTTCCTTTATAATTTTGTTTGTAGCCATTCTAAAGGCGTTCTTCTATTCCATCACCAGCGAGTAAACAATTTTCTGGAGAGGTGTCTTCTTTAAACGGTTTGCAATTGTTCACAATGTGACTATCTCTATTTTTCAAATACTTATTACAACTTTCGATTTGAAATAACATTTATCATACTTAAAAACATTGAAAATTTCGAGAAATATGGGATTTATTGATCTATATTTGAATCCATATGGCCAACATTGTACAACCAAAAGTTAAGTAAAGGTAAACCTATCTGAAGTATTTTAAAAATTTCAAACTAATATGCAATTTTTACATATCCATGTTAAATAAAATTAACATAAATACGTAAAATATTTGTTTTAATAACAATTTTCATGTTTTGGGTTTTGAAAATCAAATAATTGAGTTATATATGAATTAATTAATGACTGTATGTAATTATTTGTAGTAAAAATTGCTAGTTTAGTTAAATTTGTTTTATTAATTTTTACCTGGTTTTTGAAACTCGCTTTTGCAGTTTTATCACAAAAAACATCCATCAAAAATCAAAAACTTAATCTTCCTCCCGATTCTGGGCTCTTTTCTCACTAATATATATATATTACTAGATATAAATATATTAGTGAGAAAAGAGCCCAGAATCGGGAGGAAGATTAAGTTTTTGATTTTTGATGGATGTTTTTTTTGTGATAAAACTGCAAAAGCGAGTTTCAAAACCAGGTAAAAATTATCAAAACAAATTTAACTAAACTAGCAATTTTTACTACAAATAATATATATATATATATATATATATATATATATATATATATATATATATATAATATATATATATATAAACTTGTTACGGATGCCCTTAATTTTGCACGCAGTATAAGATTAAAGTATTTTTTTACTGTCCAAAAAAAAGGAAATCAAAATATAACTGCAAAAATTTCTGACTTTTTATCAAAGTTCAAAACAAATACAGGTTGGGAACCTCCACCTTTACCAGCTAATCATCCTGTTGAAGAATTCATAAATGTCGTCCTAGCCAATCTATCAAATTCCTCGTTTCCTAACAACTTAAATACTACCAAAAACTTATCTGAAAATGAATTTAGAGCAATTAAATCGCTACGTGAAAACAAAGACATAATTATTTTACCCAGCGACAAAAGTAACTCTATCGTTCTGATGAATTCTTTAGATTATTACCGGTGAATCACAAAGACAACTGAATGACACATAAACATATGAGAAATTAGATGAAGATCCTTCTCCTCAACATAATGAACAAATCCAAAATTACCTTATGAACAACGGTCCTCAAGAGGGATTGTATCAGAAAGCCATTGAACTACTAACACCTAGATATCCTAGAACTCCGGTGTTTTACACTTTACCGAAAACACACAAGCCTACCAGACCACCTCCTGGCAGGCCTATCATCTCCAGCTATGGATGCCCTACGGAAAGGATATCTGCTTATGTTGATGACATCTTGCAGCTGTTTGTAAGAACACTTCCTTTCCTATATCAAGGACACTAATAACTGTTTAACTAAATTAGCTCAAATTAACCAACCCTTGCATGACGACGTCTTATTGTGTACTGTCGATGTAGAATCTTTGTATACAAATATTCCTACAGATGATGGTCTCAGCTCTGTCCAAAATTACCTTGATTCACGCCCAAAACGATTCCAAACCTAATACTAATTTCATTTTTAAACTTATGACCATGATTTTAACCTTAAATAATTTTTAATTTCAAGACCGAAATTACCTTCAACAAAAGGAACTGCTATGGGCACACGGATGGCTCCTTATTATGCCAATCTTTTTATGGGACTATTGGAAAAGAAATTTTTTAACCAGTCAAAATTATAAACCTCTAATGTGGTTCAGGTACATAGATGATATTTTTATAATATGGGCATCATGGTATCAAAGAACTTAACGACTTTCTTTTTAATCTCAATAAATTTAGCATTTTAAAATTTACATGGTCTATATCACCAGATTCAGTAACATTCTTGGATACTGATGTATTTATTGAAAATCATAATTTGAAAACAAAAATTCATGTCAAAGACAGTAACAAAATTCAATATTTGCATTTCACAAGCTGCCATCCAGTTCCAAATCTATCCCCAAGAGTTTATCAATAAGAGCAAAAAATATTTGTAGCATTCAATCTGACTTCCATAACTACATAAAAAGACTGTCCCATGTACTTTTTGAAAGGGGGTATCCAAAAAATCGTGTTGATAGACAAATCAGAGCACCTAAAAATATTTCCAGTGCTATTAATCCTAATGATCCTAAATTTATCACCCAATATTTTCCTGGCCTTCATAAAGTCAACAAAATCCTAAAGGTTTCTTTTCCTATTTTTGAATCTTCCCCTGAAACTAGAAATTTATTTTCTAAGCCCCCCAAAGTAATTTTTAAAAAACCTCCAAATTTACAAAACATTCTATCTAGACCGAAATTAAAGTATGAGGGAAATCCAAAAAGTAATAACATAAAATGTAACGTGTGCAATCCTTGCAACAAGCCAAGATGCGGCATTTGTAAGATTTAATAAATTCTAAATCGTTTAAAAGTAGCACAACTGAAAAAGAATATCCTATTAAAGGTAACATTGATTGCACTACAAAAAACATAACTTATCAACTAACCTATAAATTCTGTCCCAAAGACTGTATTGGAAAAAAACCATCACTCCATTAAGAGTGATAATGACCAATCATCGATTTGATGTTGTTCATCAAAATTATAAGAGACCATTATCTGCTCATGCGATTCAACACAATCAAAATAAATTAGAAAATTGCTTCAGCCTAAAAGGAATTTACCATTTAGAGCCAAACCCCAATCAAAATACCAATCTGATAAATATAATGTTGAAATCGCACATCAATTAATTTTAAAATCAAGGCAACCAGATGGGTTGAACCTAAGATGATTCTCTTTTCCTTTTTATAACAAAAACATTTTTATAAATTTTATTTTGGTTATGTCTTTTGTACTTGGTTTGAGTTCTGTTTATATGTTTTAATTCATAATGGTTCTAAAGAAGGGTTCTGTGAACTCGAAAATTAAACATGAGCACTGAATTTTTGTTTCTGTTTTTGTGTACACTTTAGAGTACTTAGAAGAGTATTGAAGCCGATTGGCATTACAGAAGATATATAATATATAAAATATACACACTGATATATATATATATCACATTCATTAAATAGAAATCTTTTTGATTAGGAAGGATCCAAAGCTTTGTGCCGTTCAGTTAGTCAGACTGGCTATTTATTATTTTGTATTATATCAGTGTCAAAACAGTCTTACAGATTATTAAAAAGATAATCTAGTACACATAACAACTCAATGTAACTACCATGTTATCAAACATAATGCTATAACTTAAACTCTTCTAAATACTTCTAAATATTGAAACTTCAAATGATAGCTTCCTACGACGCCTCTACCGATAAAAGTAAACAACACAGCAGCCAAAACCTAATTTGAATATCAGCACTGTCAGCAATATTCGATACCAGGTCTGCAGCACAGAATACTGGGTTTGTGCATCATCTACTGCCTTCTTTTATACACAATTTATGTACTGGAGTGTATAGGATGGTTTTTCTAAATGGGTCACCAATGTGATCTTGAAAACTGTAAATGTAAGAGCAAAATTTTAATGGGAAACCTTCACTTTATTTAGATATTTAAAAATATGTACATCGTAGTTTTTTAAACTGCCGCCCCCATTTTAAAATTGACTGTTAGATTTATAGTTTTCAAAATCAATACATAATTTTTTTGCTTATACATTTATTAAGTTATAAATAAAAAGACACAATATCGGTTTTGTAACTGTTGAAAATACTCATTATGATGCATGGATCCATTGATACTACTATTCATGGTACCTCATATGTTTATGATAACATACCCTCATGATTGAATTATTTGAGATATTTGCACGGTTATTTTAACTAAATGTTTGTTTAATAGACTACAATAATTTTGAACAGAGAAATAAGTCGTTTGTTATAGAGGAAATAAAACGGAGCAAGTCAAATGTACTGGATATAATACGCCACTACAAGCAAAAACTGCTCTTATATCCTCTCTGTCATACAAAACAATTATACATTACAAAAATAGATTGTACTATTTTGCTCTTAGATTAGTTTTCATAAAACTTGCTATAGTCTCTCTCAACGTTTTCTTAATATGTCAATTTGGGAGAGAGTAAATATTACAGAAAACTTGGTATATTTAATACTTATTTTTAAACGTTTTTGGTGTGGTTTTGAGTGAAGAAGTTTATTGAAATTATAGTTTGCTCTTTCACAAATAATTATAAAATAATCAGATTATACTTATAATATACTTCTATTATACTACGTAAACTATATTATCTTATTGCAACCTGATTCTTTAAAAAAAAATAGGCCCTCTTAAAAAGTAAAGTAAAGACGTCTTATTTTACAAGGCGAAGTTAGGGTTAAGAAGCCCTCTCTAACACTAACACGTATAAACGTAGGCATGTACACTTGCCGGCACCGTGAGATGTTCTCATGAAACCCACATTCAATGATTGTTCTTCCATGAAGACGCTGATTCTAAGGATACGTTCCTACTGTATCGTGGTCATAATACATAAGGAATTTGGGGTTTTTGGAGTGTTTGAGACCTTTATGTACAAAAAGGTAAAAAATATACTATTTCTATCTCTATATTAACAGAAATGTATAGACTATGAGGAGATCACACGCTTTATAGCTGGCTTAAAGTCAGCGACTAGTCCAGTTTAAAAGACAAGGAGAAGCATACAAAGATTTTAACATTCGTATATTTTGAGAACGCTTGAAGGTATACTAAATTTTTAAGCATTAAATAGTGATGAGGACGCTGTTAGATTGGATACGACATCTAAGATACAATGTAAAACATTATATTTAAATTACTTAAATAGTTTCAGAGATCACTGTAACATGATTACCAAGTTTCTACTTTTGCTGTCTAACAAAAAAGTCATTGCTAAAATGTTTTTAAGTTTTAATAATAATTAAGCACTTATCATCAGAAGCTGTCCGAATTAGTGAGGTTTGTAAGTATTTAATATATCTGAAAATAAGCATTTTTTAAAGAGGATTGTTGTATTTTACATATTGTCTAGGTTCGATCACTATTTCTTAAATTTTGTTTCTTGCACACAATACGTTAGCCAAACCAAAATTATGCAATAAATTCATCCCCCATCCGATGAATGGAAGAGTTAGTAAGGGATATTTGGATAATATAGTACACACTTATATTATAATACATTTTTTAGTTACATTTATTTTTTTTTTCAATACAATATATTTTTCATTGAGTAAATTTCTAATATTTATAACTATAATGATACGTTACAAAAGGACGGAGGAATAGATATATTCCTCACCAGTTTCAAACTACGGTGCATAAATTATATATATATATATATATATATATATATATATATATATATATATATATATATATATATCGGTACAACAATACACTTCATATCACCTCAATTGAGGCAAGGTGGCTCCAATTGATTTGTAAATTAGTTTAAGTACCCTTAGTCGTGCCTGAATACCCTGCTAATAGACTGTGGAGTGCACCTGGGATACCGTCTACAGCTAACTGCTCAAGTCCGTTCATTGTAATAATCACTTCTATTGACTTACTACAAAGGATGTGTGAACCCTTTTCGTTCCTTTAATGCTCACAGAATAGAAACCAATCTAAATTAAAAGACAGAATTGAAGTTAAACTCATATATGGTTGTTATCAGTGAACACATTATTCCCAGCATCGTCAGCACTTCCGAGCACTTTATAGACTAGCATCAGCCTTTATTTGATATCCGATGGCTGAATCAATGTGCCAGGTCTAGATATCTAATATTTGAAATGGAAATATAAAATTGAATTCAGTTTATACAAACATCTTTATTAAATGATATTTTGATTGTTTTTTTAATGAAACAGACGTTTAACCATTTTCCTATCATAATAAGGGAACAAGCAGCATTTTGAAATTCGTATTATGCAACAAATGAGTTTGATATGGCCCAATTTGTAGTTTTTAGGACAAAATTTCGTATATGCCATCCGAAAACAATTAAGACTTTCTCTAAAAAACCATACATAGAATATGCCAGATCTTTTTAGACATAGGGCGAATAAGAAAATAAGCCTTAACTTAGAATAAGAATAAGAAGTGAAGCAGAGAACATTATTCATTATTTTTTGTTAAAAGCTTGGAATACATGGGGAATAACCAATACCAAACACAAACTATAACATAAACTCTATATCACTCTAGCAACTCAAAGGAAACAGGTTCATTAGTGACGATTAAATTTAACTTTAAAAGATAATAGGATTTGTTAACGATATGTGTTCCAACAACAGCAAAATGTTTCGAGGAATACGAGCTACCCTCTTCTTTAGGTATTGTGTTTTTATATATAAGTTAAATTTTTGTAAATTAAAACCATGTGCATATCTCTATTTCTTAGTGAAAATGTTTGTAATGTTGAAAATTAAAACGTATCAAGTATTCTTGTTGTATAGGCCCCTATTAAAAGCGGGGATTAAAGCTAATTTCGGAAAGAAATTAAACCTTTTGACGCATTTTTCAATTGATATTTAACAATTACAAAACAGAGGGCCAAACACTTAGTTGTGAAATTTCACATGAATAGTATAAAATCTTGCCCTTAACCTAAAAAATCAAAACTTTTAAGGATTTAAGGGGCGTCCGGGGGCCATATGCTGCGCATGTTAAATTAGTCATTTTAAGGTACACATATTTCTAAAACCTTAAGACGTAACCTACTATTATTTTGTTATTTTTTATGTATGTCTTTTTGAGTATATTTATGGCACAGGAATTTTCTAAAATAACTTTATTTAGGTATTTTTAACAAATTTTTTCTAAAATTTACTTTTTTTATTTGAAAATTTTGACTTTGCAACCATGTAGAATTAGTTTTTTAGATTTTTAAAACCAAATTTCTTGTGCCTGTAAATAAAAACCATGAAATTGCGAACAAAAAAAAAAAAAAAAACAAAAACTATACTAATACCTCGAGTAGTTTGGAAGGTATGGGTACCGATAGTGTAAAAAAACAAGTTTTTCGGGAATTCAATTTTTTTCTAGGCTATAACCTAAACAATAGTGACTCATGTATCTCAGTGCATTCCTGCTGCATAGGATGGGTTATCTGGATCCTCCTGCTGCTCATATATATCCTACAGACGTCCTTTTAGCTGCCTCCCGCTTCTGGCAACACTTCTTTTCAATCTCTTCCACCGCCTTTTGCGTCTTCCTTAAGCGCATCCTGTCGAATCGCTTCATAACCTCAACAGTTTTTTGGCCTGGCATTTATACCTAATTTCTTGAGTACTTAACAATTTAACAATGTTTTCATTTGTTGGAAGCAGGCAATGGCTTCATAAACACCAAACTCAAGGATCTTTTTTATAACTAAAGTCGATTTTGAAATACGCGACCACACCACACTGTTTAGCGACTCGCTCGGATTTTTGGTCTGTCCATGAAGGACATTTTCGCCAGCAGCGTGGACTTAGTTAAGTCCTTGAAAATTTGTTTAACCTGTTCCATTACTACAGGGGCAATGTGGAAGTGTTCATTGTGGTCATAGGCTTTCTTTCTTCTGGATAGCTTGTTGGTATTTGCACCACATATCAGCAGTTTTCGGATACAAACTGTGCGCTGGTTTCTTTATTTGTTGAAATGAGATGGAAAAATACTCCGCCCAAACAGCACTCTTCATATTTTCCAGACTGTCAACATTTCTTCTAATGGCCAGCCCATAGTATAATCCACCCCCCCCCCCCCCCACCCCCCCCCCCCCCCACCCCCCCCCCCCCCCACCCCCCCCCCCCCCCACCCCCCCCCCCCCCCACCCCCCCCCCCCCCCAAGACAATTCGGGGCCGGGTCCTTATGGTGATAAGTTTATGTTTATAGTTAAATACATATTTAAATAATTTTTCTTCTAAGAAATGATCATAACGGACACACACTTGTCATGCGAGTAATGATTTGGAAAGCATTGGACCACTAAAAGTAAGAACAACATTTAGTAAGCTATTTCATTTCAAGGTTCCTTTGTTGGATGATATAGTACAATACTCTGTAATCCCTCTAACGAGTCGAATATTTTATCCAGGTTGTATTATAATACATAAACTATTAGCATGTAGTTTGGAATTATTATGCAGCTTACTTGGATTAAAAGAATTTGTTAAATGGCAATATTATGAGATAAAACATACTTTAGAAAATCTGTTGAAACCTGCAATAAACATACGATTGTATAGGCATTATTGCTTAGTATTGTTTGAAGTTTGTTTAATTAAAAAAAACATTACGATGGCTTTCTTTACATAATAACTGTCTTGAAATTATACTATTACTATACGAGTTTCGAGCGAACAAAGAGGACAAATACCGGCTACCGAATTGCTTTGTTCACCTGATCAAACCGACCGATCTCAGATGTTTATCAATAACAGGAATCTATATGGCCAACATGTTATGTCGTTATCTACTCCGAGATAAGTCACATTGACAAACTGGATGCTATCTACAATAACCAGACATTTAAGATTATTTTCTATTTATAGCAACTGTAAATACGTATAGTAAGAATATTCACAAAGAGAGCCATGATTCTCCAATGTGTTTATTGGAATCTAAGCATTTGTATTTTTATTAGTAGTATCTAAAGGATTTATGTTAATTAACCTTTTTTTAATCCATTTAATAGTTTTGAGAAGATGATAAATGTGCCAACAAAGGTGTTTCATAATCTTCTTTAATCTGTCTACGTATTAAATTTAGTACAGAGACAAACAGGATCAGTAGAACTTTAAGCACTATTGTAAAATTCCACAATGTTTTACCAGTGTCCCATGTTTGCTCAGCGAAGATATTGACAAATGACTGTTTCCCTGGAGACAGTGTTTGTAATTTCCTCTTGTAACATTCTCAACATTTATGGTTTAAGGGTATTATTTCTAAACACTACTGTGTGTGTCTTTTCGCCTTTATGAGTATACAAGTACCAGACTGGAAAACATGGACTGTGTATTTTTTTTTTTTTTAATTAAGTTTGTAAGGGAAGGTTTCAAATATAACTCGCTTCTTTATGGAGATTATACGAGGGCTGTTTTTTAAGTCAAGGGCAGTTTTTTTTTGTAAATAAACAACAATTATTTTTTTCAAAATACATTTATTTTTCAGAATTCTGCATACTTTTCTTTATTTTTCTACATAGTTGCCTTGTTTGTTAAGGCACTTATCATATCTTAAAACTAAGTTTTGAAATCCCTCTTCAAAGAAATCTGCCGCCTGCTCTGACAACCAGGAGTTTCACGGCCGTCTTGACTTCTTCGTCGTCATTGTAGCGCTTCCCGCCAAGATGATTTTTCAAGTAACGAAAAAGGTGGAGATCGCTCGGAGCAAGGTCGGGGCTGTACGGCGGATGATTCAAAACTTCCCAGCCAAAAGAGGTCGATCATTTTCCTGTGTCCAAGCAGCGGTGTGAGGCCTTGCATTGTCGTGGAGGAGCAGAATTCCCTTTGTCAGCATGCCGCGTCTTTTGTTCTGAATGGCGCGTCGGAGACTGGCCAGGGGTTGCGCAGTAGGCTTCTGAGTTAATCGTCATTCCTCGCGGCATAAAGTCCACTAGCAAAACACCGCGCCTGTCCCAGAACACAGTTGCCATAACTTTGCGCCGCGACAGCGTTTGCTTGGCTTTGACTTTGACTGGGAGATGTTGTGTGCCGCCATTCCATGGACTGTTGCTTTGATTCAGGATGATATGGGATACCCATGTTTCATCTCCTGTGACAATTCGACTCAACATGTCGTCTCCTTCCTCGTCGTAGCGGGTCAAGAAAGTCAAAGAACTGCTTAATCTCTTTTTTTTTTGTGATCCTCAGTGAGGAGTTTGGGTACCCATCTTGAGCACAATTTTTTAAAGTTTAGGTTTTCTGACACAATTTTGTACAGTACTGACCTGGACACTTGAGGAAATTCCATAGAGAGAGTGGTTATTGTGAACCGTCGGTCCTCATGAATTTTTGCGTCAACTGCAGTAATCAAATCTCCCGTGATCACAGATGGCCGGCCTGAGCGATCTTCCATCGTGGACATTTTAGCGGCCATCTTTAAATTCTCGGACCCATTTCCGCACTTTACCTTCACTCATTGCCTTGGCACCATACACCTCACAAAGCTGACGGTGAATGTCAGCAGCCGACATGTTTCTTGCAGTCAAAAATCGTATCACTGACCGAATATCTCACACGCGGCGGGTGATTCGATAATCTTAAACATTTTAAAGATCCACAGTAATGCATACAGGTTAGCTACAGAGCTGCAACTGGCATGAAGTTGTTCGCTAAGAATGCCGGGAGGCGGGGCGCACGCTCGTTACGGCAGGAACGCGAACTACTACCGTTACGTGTACGGAGAACGGCCCTTACTTAAAAAACAGCCCTCGTACCTCAACCGTTACTCAGTCGGGAATAACTAATATTGATTAAAACATCATACCACCACTATGTATACTAAACATTCTGATCCAAAATGAGTTCGTATTTCCGTTATTGTTTTGCCAGTAATAAACTGTGTCATAATTATTACGTTTAACTTAATGAATAAACTCAATAATTGGCCTAAAAGTGGCTTGGAAATGTTATTAGATTTTCCTTGTCTAATTGAACAGTTGACTATTAGTTGCTTGGATTGGGTCTACTTTGGATTCCGCCAACTGGATTGGCACTGCTTTGAAAAACGTGGATAAAGCTTATGTAAGAAAGACGCTTAAGAATAACTTATAAGGAAGCACGAATAAAAAGTAACTGAAGTTTTTTTATTCAAAATATGTATATACGTAATGCATTAAATTCATAAAAGTAATAGATTCTTAATGGATTAATAAATTATAAAACCGATCTCTAATGCAGTAGTTTTCAGATGTGACTGTTATTCAGATAAGTGATAAATATCAACCAAAAACAGTTTTAGAGGAATATTAAGTGAATTAAGATTACAGATGACGTTCTGTCAATATCCACAAGATACCGTTTAACATTGATTGTGAGCTCAATTTCAAACATATTTAGAGATATTTCGCCTACCAAATTTTCAGTCCGTTACATTGAGATAAAGTGGCCTGTACAGCACTATGTTAACTCGTAACACATTCTATACAATATGCTTGGTATTTATTGTTATTTGGGGTTTTAAGAACTCTAAGAGTTATAAATTTCAAGGAATTATACTACAGTGATTACCTCCAAATAGTTACATTTATAAACAACATATTATTTTTCTAGGAAGACTGAATTGATGATTAAAATGGTACGTAGCTGAAATAGTAAAGAAACTCTCTGCAATTTCGAAATTCAGACTTCTCTGTTAGTTTAAAAACGAAGAATTAAAACAGGTAGCATCTACAATAAAGCAATATTCGGTACTATTATTATAGTAAATGTTTGTTTTAGAACTAACTAATTACAGTATTTGCCTTTCACAATTACTATAGTGGATTGCTAAGTTTAAATTATACATGTATTCCAAATCAACCGTTAAAATATATATTTAATCATATTTAGAACAAAAATTACACACAAATATTTAATTTTCAAAATTGGAATAAAAACAAAATAAATATTCTTAACCAACATTTTTTGGACACCAAAATAACAAACAATGACATCCACTTGCATAAAATGTGCAATAACTGTTAATGGCTGATAGGCAAATGGTGACGAATGCCCAACATTGACAATATGGGCAAAAGTTATCGTTGGTGTGTGGAGAACATAGATTATAGTTTGTAACTGAGTTGTCAACTCGGGGCCGTTCTTGTTGTGATGTTTTGTCAAACTTTACTATGTGCAAGTTTATGTACATAGTTAAATACAGATTTTTTCAGTGTTCCTCCCGGAAATGATCGTAATGGACACACACTAGCGTTATGATATCGTAAGCATTGGATCACTAATATTTAGGAAGCTCATTTCATTTCAAGGTTCCTTTTTAGGATGAGACAGTACAATGCTCTGTAGTCCCTCTAACGAGTCGAATATTTCATCCACGTTGTATTATAACATAAAAACTATCAGCATGCAGTTTAGAATTATTTATCCGGCTATATTGCATAAGAGTGCCCCACGAAGAGGTTGAAAAGTTTGATTTGATATTACTTGCCCATTTATGCACAGAACATTTTCAAACTCGACACAATTTATAAAGAAGGTTTTAAAAATATTCTGTGAAAATTGAAGCTCTCTAAAAATTGTAGAAAAAAATGATGACATATTACAAATTTTACCATTTTGATTCCTATAAATAGTATTTTTTAAATTACCTGATTTGATTACTGGGTTGCAGTTTTAAAGAACAGCTGTTTAATAACGCTCATTGTTGAAAATAACATTCATACAACCTACAAAGTTAAGAAAAAAAACTTAAATATTTTATGTACTTAGTGCAGATATCATTAGTTTTTCCATAGATAAGCTGTTTTCCAATTCAGCACGAGACGCTATGCCGTACAGAAGTTACTATAAGACGATTTACATCTCCATAAATATAATTTAATTACTCCTAAACCTGACTAAGGATAAAGACAATGTCTATAAATCTGAATTATTTGCACAAATAATATACCTTTTTTTAATTTTAAATATTGCACTATTACATCCAAACAGAGACCATTTAAAATTCAATCTTTCCTTTACAATTATTCTGTTAACGTAACGTAATAAGACACATATCTGGTCCTATGTAACAATAGCTAGGTAAAAACGTGCTATAACTAAAATTTTACGTAACTATCAATAACGGATGAAAATAAAGTCAAAATAGTTTCAAAAAATATATGTTTTGTTTTCCCAAAATACAGTATCGCCGCCATATTCTCGGTGGCCGCCTCATATCACAAACTCCTGTGCGGGAACTCCTCACTACTATACTTTACACTAAATTGTACAATCGGAATTAAATTCACAGATCAGATTTAATTGCAGATGCATTTTATTTCCAATTAAATTTAAATGAATTAGGTGTTTTATTTTCAAAATGATCATTAGTTTTACGACCAACTATCTTTCGTAAATTTTTCTTCTCGTTTGTTATTTTTATTTGTATTAACTAATCTAAATTCCGTGGATTATTTTAGACCATGATATTTAAAATCTTAAAATTTTCTTTGAGCTAGCCACCAAAAAAGTATGTAATCTATTTTTTGTGATCTTAAAATCTCTATATTTAGTCAATATGTATAATTTTTTTGGAAAGTTATAAATTTCCCAGGATAGTTAGAGATAGGAATTACTGAAAAGGGATCCTTGATTTATATACTTCCTCCTTAAAGAAACTGAAATTTCTTTATTTTGTTGTAAACTTAATAAAAAAACAGTTAGCGTTTTTCGTGGCAAGTTTGACCAGATTCAGTTGAGGTCAGTAAAGTGCTGCACTCTACCGGATTACTGTTCTACCACCAGAGGGACTCTTTATAAATCGCTTATAATATAATGAAAAGCTTTCGATTACATATTATATTCTCTTTCACTAAACTTTTTCTTTAAGCATTTAATCTATACATTATCTAGTGTAATGAGTACTTTCTAGTGTATAAGTAATATTAAAAGTGACTTGTTCTTATCAAAGATACTTGATTTCAGAAAACTTACAATATTGTGGAAACTTAAAAAATGAAAATAAATTATGATTAATTTATTTGGATAAAAACATTCTTTATTAATTTTTTGTGTAATTTAGAGAATTCCTTACTATTTAGAAAATTTAAATAATACAAAAAATAGAGAAAATTGAGCCATGTTCTTTGGGTACCAGTGTTTATTTAAAAACACACTTTTATTATAACCTGGATGATTACGTATATAATCATTAACTATGACTTTTCGGTAACATATCCGGTAGTAGTAGATTGATATACTTGTTTCAAACCACAAGGAGAGCATAACATTTTGACTGTTAGTGTTTACATAAATTCCATATAAATCTTTCTTTGAAAACAAACTGGTCCTCTTAATTGGATATGCTTGTGTATTGTAGAAATAGTAATGACATCATTCCATCGACTTTGTGCCATGATCTATACTGTTGGAACTAGAACTGTCCACAGAACTCAGAACAATAAAGGCAGGAACTTCCTAAGTTCCGGTGCCTTTCTAAGCCCCTGATACTGGTTTATTTGCATGGATATTGCTGTTGGTCCTTAATATTAGCTTTTGTTGTCCATCAGGTCTGCAATATTTACTGAGAAGTGTATGCAATATAATTTAACTGTAATAAATTCTAAGAGAAAGTTTGTAAAAGTGTTATAATTTTGAAAATGGTTTCCATTAAATAACTTTTTACAATCGTTATCTTTTTTTCGTGTGATTTCTTTGTATTATTCTTCATTGTTCCTTATTTTAAAAATCATTGTTACTATGATTATTAACAATGTTCTATCTGTACATGTTTAAACCGCTTTGGAACAGAAAATTACTTGATTAAAGTGGTAGCCCTACTCAGTTATTATATATTGAATTAAATAATATAATCTGTGCTAATTTGATACGATTATGTGTAATTAAAAAACTATTTTTATTCAATAAATATTCACATACAGAGTACACGTGTCTTTTTAATATATAAGTATAAGCATAAAATTATAAAATAATCCCAAAATTTGTGTAAATTAAAGTTGTAATTACACATTCCTTAAGAAGACTTGCAGAAACCTTGTCCCCATGAAAGGGAACGCACATCTATAAATATATCGATAATACAAAACATATGTATTATCATGTAATTTAAATAATTTCATTGGTAATATTTATTAGCTTCAATATTGTATTTATAGTTGCCTATTCTTTTAGTTGACAAAATATTAAGAATGTACTGCCATTCATCACCTCAACAGTTACTAACTCAAGCTTTAAGAAAATGTGAATGTACATAAGTAATGGGCAGCTCCTTCTATTGCACGTAGAAGTAATATTTGAGTGGGGACAGAACAAAGTGCACTCTAGCGGATTGCTTGCTGTTAAATGGCTCTCTAGGGATGACTTCTATTGCTGATGATACTACCTATCTTCAAACTGATGTGAACACCATTATAATTCATATTCACTGATGATTTAAAATATTTTTTTAATCATTCACATTTAATGGATAAAATGGTAAGACCGGATTAATTGGCAACTCAATGTATACAAATTTGAATAATGATTATGTGTTCAATCAACAGCTTCATAATACTTCGAAATTGCAACAGTCGAAACAATAGTTTCCAATTTGTGTTCAAATATGAGCCCATGTATTAATTATTATATTAACTATTCAAAAAACGTCTACATACAAAAACTCGTGTCGAAATCGCAAAAGAAAAATGTTTAACCTTTAAATAGTAAGTACTTTATAAAAATTAGAACTGTAAAAATATTTGGATTTTATTATAGAAGTATAAGTTTGCTGAGAAAATTGTTTTTGATTTAATACACCTTGGTTTAACTGTACACTAACTAATAGAGGTTTTAAATATGTATTTTGTAGCATAGGTTTTAAATGTGAGTCATTTTATAACAGTAAAGACATTCGTTTTCACTGTGTGCCTTCCATTTTCTAAGAATAAAATGGAAAAATCCCAAAAATTATATGGTTCAAAGAACAATAAATTATTAACAGGTTATTTTATATAATCATCAACTACAATAATTATAATCTGGCCAATTTTAAAATTTATTAGTGGTGTTAATTATAAATCGCCTTCACTGGATTGTTTTATTTCTCCTTATTATTGTAAATGTCTTTTATCACACAATACTCTTTGATAATACTAATTTAATATAATTTGTTTAACAAGCTTTTTAAGTAAGTAGCTATATGAGATAGCTCTTATTTTGTTCCCATCTTCACAGGCAGGTATATAAAATGATGGAAAATGTTATTTAAAGACTTTCTGGTCATTGCCTAAGTGTTAAACCCTTAACACTACATATCCTCATTTTATGAACTGTAATACATTTTTTGCAACATCCAAAAATAGTCGTCACATATTCATTGGAACATAAATATAATTATTTATTTATAACCTAATAAGCTTAAACAATCTAACCTGAAAGACTCTACTAAGGAAAGTCTGCAGAAGCAGGGTTTGATCCAAACGATGCGATATTTCGGATAAGATTTACGTCAATAATAATATGAGTAAACTGATTGAACAGTTAGAAGACAAATCTTTGTAAGACACTACTGGATTAGAGAACTGTTTCATTACTTTCCTTACAATATACAATGTTGTATGTTATTGTGGTTTATATTTCCATTTTAATATCCCCCAATAGATTTTTTATAACGTCAACTTTTGTCAGTTCAAATCAGAGGTTTATAAGGGTTTTTTACATTTTGGTAATGCTATAATTGTACTTTGAAAGCATGGAAACGTACATCCATAGGGCAATAAAAGGTCAAGGAGCGTCAGTAACCTTTCACAAGCCTTGATAGTCACTGGACGGAGACAGAAACGAACTGACATGAAAATGGTTGCGAGAGTCCCGCCCCTAGCGGCTTACGGCAGAACGAAAAGTGTGGCGTTCCATAACTAGAAACGAGAATTTTCCCCCGTGCAAAACATACATCCATAGCTTGCCAAAAGAAGGTCACTTCAAAAATATGAAATTTGATTACATATTTTTCTAATTCCCAACTATAGTGGAGTGGAACTGTAAGGGCCGTTCTGAATTAACATCCAATTCTCCCACTTATATGGGTAAGTTAAGAACAACTCCGTATTGTAAAGCCATACTATATATGTTTCTTCTCTTTAATGCCATCGTTATTGAATTCGTTTATTTTCTTAACAATAAAAATATTCAACTAACATCTACTGTATAAGTTTAAATATGTATGACGAGAATAAAAACATTTGCAAACTTGTCTGTTGCTATGGAAAAAGCAAATTTTAATGTATGTTATGGAATAGACACTCTGGAACACCACAATCTTGCTATATATAGTCTATATAGAGAATTTGTTCATGGCCAGCGAATTCACCGGACTTAAATCCTTTGGACTGTGTAGTGTAATACGCGAGGAGTCAATTTCATAACGTTTTTACACCTTTAGGTAACTTTGCTTATTATGGTTGTTTTCAAAATTAAATTCTCTATAATCTGTATTAGGAAAAACAATTTGTTTATTGGTCATTTAACAATGTTATTGGACATTAAACATTTAAGACGGTATTTTTATTATTAGATTTTTGGCAAATTTCATACTTTTTCTCAAAAAACTGTTCACTTTACAACATCTAGAGTGGTTTTATTTGATTTTTCAGCTGATTTTCCTTATAAATCCACCTTATTTTAGTCAAAAAGTAACAACAAAACATTTCAGAATCACTTAATTTCACCAAGTGAACTGAAAACAAAGCAAAATCTTTCACCAGCCATTATTCACTAATGGAGCGTTTCCGGACCTACCTTTATATAACATTTTTTTCTTATTTTTAGCTCTAGAATCACGTTTTAAAATAGTTTACAATATTTCTGACTCACCCTGTATAATAGAGTTAAACATTGATAGTAATAATGCAATTAAAAAATATGATTTTTACAAAATAATGCCATTATAATGTTTCTTTTATGTGTGAAATCGTACTGATATTTTAAAATTCCTTTTGAAATAGAACATATTACGATAAGACGCCAGATTCAAACATACATTACTGATCGCGAGAGAAAAGAAGAGACCTGGATTCTGGCCTATCTGAAATTTGCAGGCGCTACTAGTAGTATGTTGCCGCGCCTTGTTTCGTAATTCCATTATTGTTTCACTGTTCCATTGCTATTATAAACAATTCGCAGGGTTGGCTGTGGGGCGAAGCGCCTGAAATTACCGCGCGGCAACACACTAGTACACAGCTGTGCGCCGGCACGAGCCAGGTCTCTTCTTTTCTCTCGCCAACAGTATATACTGTGCACAGAATAGCCTCAGACTAGAGATTTACTATATTAGACTCGAGACAAGACAGTTCCTACCCCAAGAACAACAAAGCTCTCGCTATTGTTTCTGTTATCACCCCAAATTTGCATCGAAATTAATCGTGTGGTTACCACCTCGTTAAAGACTCTAGGGGTAGGCAAGCTGGTGACTTCAAAACCATATTATCAAGTATTATCTGGCGTTGTATGATATACGTGCCAACCGACTTCCTCATACTAACATAAATGGTCGCCCAATTTCTTAATGGTGTTTAGGGATGTGCCTCGAAAATGGGTAAAGGTAAAACTTGGTAACAGAGCAGTACGGTTAGTTACATCAAGCCATAACTCTGCCCGTAGAATCTTTTGCTATGTCTCAGTCAGATGGTACAAACGGTACCAAGAACTATACTTTGTAACATTAATGCCGTTGTATAAATCTAATTTTCAATCATTCAAACATCAAATCTCAAATCCTTTAGGATTCCACAAAGAAGTTTAATTATGTTTTGTCTTATCGATACGTTTTGTTCACGTCGTCAAAGAACCCATTATCAATGTATAGCCATAGTCCAATAAAGTTTTTAGGGAATCCCTGCCTAGTGTTTCTACCCAATCCACAATCTCCATGACCTTCGCCGTCTTTCACTCTGCCAGCATATGTTTTTCCCTTGGTTACGCTTTCTTTCTATTCAGTTCACTATAGATTCCGAGTACACTAAAATACTTAAAGGGGTAGAAAGAATAACTCTCAAGAACTCTGCTTTATTTATGAGTCAATATTCGATATCGTCCAAAGTTACTATATTTTCTCCTAAGCGCACTGTTCTGTATTAATAAAGGGGCAGATAATATAATGTATTTTGTTCACTGGTTTTTCAAGTAAAACATCAGTTTCACAGGATAAATGTGATATAAAACCACAAGATGGATGACCCAACGGTTGGCAGTTCAGTTACGAACTATAATCTTCAACCTTCATACACCAAACATAACTCTTGTGCTTTATGTCAACACAGCGTATTCGTCATCATTTTCCAGACACAGATAATGGTTATGGCACATTATGTGCCGTTTGATGTTGATTGTCATTTTGGTATTCAAAACGACTGGTCTTCAATATTTATTTTCTGTCATGTGTTTCAGTCATAAGCAATTTATTGTACAATTTATGGTTGCGCCTTTTAAATCTCTATATTTACAATTGAATACTACGAAGTTTCATTTGCAGAGCGTTTTACGAAGTATTTTCCACCGATTGATGACGAAATCACATTTTTGAATATGTGTATTCGTCTGTGTACATGCTAAGGTTCGAACGAGTTAACTTAGAGGGTTGAATTTTGATGTAAAACTCTATTTCTACTACTTCTATATCTAAATTGAAAACTGTAAAAAACGGTCCATTGTAAGCCGTTTCCTGTGTCAGGAATTTGTCCATTTGAGAGGGGGGGGGGGCGAACTCGAAGCTTCTCTCTCTAACCCAAAGTCCGGACTTTGAGACTTTTTATTTAATGATAAAAAACATAAGGGAAAATTATAACTATTATATGAAAATGAATAATATTGGATTCTTCTGTCAGTATCGGGATTATCGTTACTTCGCTATAATGGCTTGTATTCTCTCATTTGCTACGGTTCAACCTTTATTTATCTATTTAGTGACTCGTAGATACATTCATTTTTAAGTGCTAAACGTTGTGAAATAAAGAAATTCACGTCAAAGTTGTTAAATTCATCCGTTATAATCTGAGTTGAAGTTACAATAATCTATAGTTGTTCGATAAATACTCCCTAATTTGACCCTTTTGAAATTTGTTTAATTGATTAAAGAAGCGAAGATAAATACATGATTATGTCACTTTTGAACATCTTGAGGTAATAGTAGCTGTAATTGTATGCTTAAAGGCAGAATTTAATATTATTAACTATCATAAATTGTGTTTCATAATTTTGTATTTGACTACATAGTCTGGTTAGCTTACTAGTAATATTAAAATTTATTTTTATTTTCCTACTTAATTAAAGATATTTGTTTTATTAAATGTAGAAAATATATAGCAAATAGTTTACAGTACTTCATAATAAACATATATTATGAGCTCGACGGAACTTTCATAAAATGATGTTGGTTTAAAAACTCTTACTGTCGATGCTCTCAACTGTGGACATAAAAATACGATCCTAATTCCGTTCTCTTATATGATATAGTGACGTTTTTTGTAAAAATCTAAATATCGTATAAAATAATAGTATTTTTATTAATTAATTTAATTCTGTTTTCTAGGTTGTTTCATTCTACAAATAACTTCTTTCTTTCACATCTAAAAAAATATAACAAACATATTTTTCTTAGAACTTTTCTATTTAATTTGCACCACTCATAAATATTGACTTTAAACTATTTTTTATTTCAAATTGATAAAAACTTAATTAAAATTTTTTCATATAAAAACAAAACAAAATATTTATTTCACTCCACATGAAATAAGAGGAATTTAAATTAGGAATTTCCACAATATTGTAATCGCCGAAATAAACACAGCTGAATATAAAAATATGAAATTTGTACAGTGTGTTCAAGAGCTATAGATTCACAAGCAGTTTTTTTATTAATAATTTTCAAAAATTGTATGAGAAATGTGGGAATAGTGTTCTATTTTTTTAAATATAGGGATATTTGGAAAATCAGAAATGGGTTTTTATTAATTAATTAATAATATAAAACAATTGTGTACATGAATAAGTCTAAACATACAAAATTAATATTTATTCTAGTACATAAATAATGGACGTACAATGAGATTTTAAAACACGTTGTGTAAAGACTATAAATTAAACATTAAAAACTATTTTCTAAACTCAAAATCGGTTGTTTACACCTCTTTAGTGGAGTCCGTTATATTTGGTTGTGTTTAATTTCTCTTCTGGCGTATTATCCATTTTCAGAAAATAGAACATTATAAATAACCCAAAACGGAAAATGAGAGTGCTTATTAAAACGTCGCGTCGGAAGGCAAGAGCTGGAAAGGTTAATGGAAACATTTCTAGAGTCGTTTGTCAGTCAGCTGTACAATAAACAGTCAGGTGATACAACAGCACGGTGACTATTACACACTCAGAGGCATTGTCATTATTAGGCGCTGCATAAAATACAATATAAAGCCATTCCATATTAAATATGCGTTAACTGATAATTTATCAACATACCTATCTCAACAATTTACCTAACATTTGGATTTTTTGTTTCAAAATATTCTAAGACAGCATCATAAAAAAATCAACTTTGTTCATATCGTACAATATTTATATCCTTCAGTGTTAAACGGTATAATAGATTTTTAACCCTGTTTTGGGTTTTTATGAGACAGAAAATATTGTGTGGTTCACGAAATAATTTTAAAATGCTCACGTACTTTGTTCACATTATCTGGGCATTGTTACATGTAATTAACCTTGTGACAAAATAGTTTGAGCTCTGCCTCTTAATTGGCTCTTGTAGCATGTTTTCATGTTTTGTGATGTTTTCTTTTCATGGACTCATTTGGAAAATGTCGTAGTAAATTTTACCAGTATTCGTAACACGCAGTAATTCTTGTACTTAATTATTCTCTGTGCGCCTTAAAATTAAATTGCAAAATGTATCGAATATCTTTCCAACGTTCATTAAGGATAATAATTTGTATAGCGTTTCACGAGTTCTTTAGTTTTATTCAAATATGCGTCACTTGGTAATTGTAACAGTATTGTTCTCGATAATTTCATACACCAATGAATGAGTTATAGTAATAGTATTCGTCTGTCAGGATTTTATCAGTAAAGGTTACCTTCAGTAATTTAATTTAATTTTGTGGTATTCTTTTAACGAAAACTCTTAATTAACATAACTTAAGCTGATTATCAATGTACACCTTTTCCCACGTCACCTATAAAATAGAGACTACACTCACTGTCCTGTTTGGCATTCAGGGTGTATTAAAAATATTTAAACTCATTGCATTGTGTTAGTCTAATTGTCTTTTAATACAGTCTAATACCTGTGTTATTTTGTGCCAGTTTGTGTTTTATTAGAATTGTGCAATCTGTGTCTAGTTTAAATACGGTTAACTTTAAGAACATGCACTAACATTTAATTTTTATAGTTTAGGGACTGTATTTTGTGCAATTTTCCAAACCTATAGCTATTCTTATTACAAATTTTCTTGTTTATGGTTTTTATGGTTCGAGTTGCCTAATTAGAAAGGAATGGAAATCTGTAATCCAGAAGTAATTTAAAATTTATATATTGAGATTGCACAGTCATACGAGAAGCACAACATTACAAAATAAGTCAAATTGTCATTTTAGAGTACATATTAGTGTTAAAAACTAACTATATTTACCGTTTTGCATTTTTTGATACTGTTTAGGTAAAAAAGCAATATTTTCCTACTAAAGATTCAGTTTATAGTGTTATATGTGCGTGCTTCAAATATTTGGTCATGTCCATAGCATACCCAAAGTTATCAAAAAGGTTTCAGATAAAAGTTTACTCTTGTGTGAGATCGGGCCACAACGCAAGTTGTGTAGGTCACGTGATCACAAAGGTGAGATCTTAAATAACCTCAAAAGCCACTTGACATTTTTCACCGGTGACAATTTTCCACTCCATGTACCGCATCCTGCTATATACAGATATTTTGCGTCCTCTCAATTTATATCGAAGTGTACATCCGTTGTTGATTCACATATGTATTATATTTGTTCTGTTCTTTCAAACATGAAATAAACTTTAAAGGATTGATCATGACTTCAGATCCTTATCAGTTGTTTATAAATTTAACTGTCGTATAAATTGGTGTTTAAAGTATAATATTCAGTCCAAAAAAACCCTCTTCCCGGCAGATCAATACTGTTTGCCATTTTTCAAACATATAACTTTCAAATCAACCTTCATTAAGATATTATTGAACAAATAACGAAGCTTAGTTCTATTAACAATACACAATTTTTTGTTTTGACATGGCAACGGTTTATAATTCGAACGAGCGGCGTTACCTCGCTCTGAGGCGTTCCATTTAAGGCTCGAAGTGCAAGCGAGAGCGCGGAACGAGCGAAAAAGGGGCATAATCGGCCTTCGCGTTTGGCAGCGTTCGACGTCTGTCTCCCTCCTACTTGAGTGAGCGATGCGTCCGCCTGAGCTGCTATACAATAATACATTTACATGTTTTCGTCAAGTATGAAGTGCAGTGAAAAGTGAATGTGGTGTCATTTGCTTATAGCAACGATAATTACCGATAAAGGATTCTTTTGATATTAAATATATGTTCAGTGGTATATTGTCGAATATTCGTGCTTTACTCATTAAAATAAATAGCATCGGTCCGCTAGTGCAGCGATTGTAGGTTATGCTATAATTGACAAAACTATAACAATAAGTTAACAGAACTATTTCACGATGAGTAAAAAATCTATGGCTTTACTATTCGATCGAAATAATTATTGGGCGTAGCTATGATTTCAAAAAATTAAAACATAAACGTTAAATCTTCCACATATCATAACAACGTGTCTGAAATGACAGATTGGACCAGCCAGCCGTCAAAGGGAACAATTTTCTCCTATATCAAACACATTGAGGCGGGCTTTTTAAAAGCTAGAGTTACAAAAATTTTAATGATGTTTCCAAATTTTAAATTTAATAATTTAACAATAATTTAATCACAGTTTATTCTTATAATAAATTATTCAAAATTATTACTTTTTTACAACAAATTACAATTAAATTTGAAAAAATACTCTTAAGACGTTGTCACGTTCAACTATCGTCAGTAAACCGACTTTACAGACAACAGTTTTTTTTTTTGTATTTGTTGGTAAATTTATTTGTAGTGCATTCTAGAACAAACGATGGTCATGAGCAAACGACAGTGTGGTGATTTTATTTAGATTGGTTTTGGATAGTACAGTATTCGAATTAGTTTCATGTATTATTCTATTTCATTCCAAATATACCATATTATTTCCTATAAAGTCATTTATAACAGCTTTAGGAATTGATCAGGTATAAAAAAACAATAATAATAATAAATTAACTTAATCTGTATTCGGATAGCATTATTTATATACCATCATTCATTAATTTTAATAAGTATTTTCCATTTCTTCAACCTTTATCACTTTTATATAGAGTTTTAATTTACGTGTAATGTATTAAACTATATCCTTAAAGATGACTAATTTAAGTTGTATTTTATCCCAATATTATTAAAGAATCATAATTTTCTTGAGTCACACAGTGTGAGTATTTACACCAAAACATCGACTGGTAGACCTCAGTTAGTTTGCACAACAAACTTACACTATAGTCCTCGTCTTTGTTTTGAAATACGTAGCGTGCCACCACAGTTACAAGTGGTATGATTGCGTCAATTTATATTAAATATAACATTCAATTTTTATGAATAGTGAGAATCAAATCTTAGACTTTTTTTAGTTTCTATCACATTTTAAAGTGCATATGATCTTTCTGGAGATAATTCACGTATCCATCATTTACATTTTGTTCATTGAGTTATTTAATATAGCTATTTAAATAATAAAAGTTCCGATTATGTAGGGAGGGTACTACAACGCAAAAATACGCTGAAATTAGATCATCTCACCAACATACCCGTCGAAATGCCATGGGTGGACGTTCAGTATTCTAGATGTCACTATTTTCAATGTAGCATATAAAACGTAAAGTCTACAAATTACATAATTCTCGGGATATCTTGTTACACGATACACTCATATTTGTAATTCCTAAATTGGATTTAACACCAATGCTTTAACACTGGTACACTTACAGTTACTAAGTGATTATATTGTACGTGTTGGAATAATGTTTATCCTACATGAATTACTCATGTTACACGTTAACATGCCATATGATTCTACTCGATTTTGAACAATTTATTTATTTTGGGACTTTCTACTTCCCATTATAGTTAGGTACTCATAGGATTAGTACAAACATTTTCGTTAACCCTCAGCCGAATCCCAGGATTGACATTTTCCATTATCGAACTCGTTGTTGCTATATAGAATTGAAGCTTCGCCCAAAGTTTCAAGTTTACAGGTAAGTTCGTTCTCAAGACATCATGAGAATAGACAGACAGAAATGAAGTTTTTTAAGGCCTTGAGTGATTGGCTTCGCTAACGCTCAGCCAATTAAATATATTGTATATGTATATGTTTTTAACCATTTTTAAGTAGTAATTGTTAAAAAATAACGGCTTTATTTTAATTCCCGACTGAATGAGGTGTATACATGCCAGATTTAAAGTGGAAGGAAAACTTTGGAAGAAAACGGATGCTCAAGATAAATGAAGAAGAGGTTAGGGAATTTGCTATCTTGACAGTTGTCTCGCAAGTGCCGTTCTCTGCATTCTGTTCTGTAGTAGAACAATAGTATTGTACAAGACTGTTCTGTAGTAAAACTCCTAAAGACAGGAGTTTGTTTGTCTGATGTTTACACTTTAATATTAATAGTTTTATTTTACTCATGGTTCATTATTTAATAATAATGAGTTATTATTACAATTTTGATTGTACTAACTTTTGATAAACTTTATAATTTGTCAATTTTAGTTTTACGACACTACAATTTTAATCTTACGATATTATAAACAGTTGATGTTTTAATATTGCTTAATGCTTATTCAACCTACTTCTATTAACATCCACCACGAACCTTTACAATAAGCTGTATAATGATCATTTATAGATAAATATAACGAAAAATCATCTATTTCGTCAATTCTTAAAAATGTACTTTATACAAAATATAAAGTAGAAAGTGTTGTCATGACGACGCGATGTTGCTTGCCAAGCAGTGACGTAACTGCCGGAGTTTCTCCGGGAACGGAAACAGCGTCAAGCATCAATAACATCCGGGATCAGACTGAGAATGGCGATATCCAGTCTTCTCGGGACACTTTTATATCTGTTCTTTATAATACTACCGTCTTGAATACACTGCTTTAGTTTACTGTTCGACTAAGGTGAAGAAGGTAAGGTTGAAAAATGACCATTCCTTATGTATTACTTAAAACAGTATATGTGAAATTTTTGTGTGTTTTACAAAATCAATATAACTTCCAGGTACTTTATGAAACGGTTTAAAATGAGAGCATGGCCTGATCTTAAACAAATACATTTAAAATATTTGGTGGTTTAAATAACATTATAACATAATAATTGCTTTAAAACTGTACCAAACGATCGGTTTAAGAAACAATATATTATTTACAGCTTGTGAAATGCAAATGATAATGGTTTTGATAGTAGAGAAGTTGAGAGCCTCCCAACTTGGTTTTTATTAACAATTATAGAATAATTTCCCCTAAGAAAGATATGGATCGTCAGACGTGCTATTTAAATTAATAAATAAAATTTCTTTATTGGCTATTTTTACATACAGGTACATTGTATTAATATACTGTTTCCCATAAAAATTCAAGTAATTGATGATCTAATCAAAACTAAGTAAAAACATATCAACATGTAAAACACAATATATGTAGTAACAATAAAACACAATTAAAATAATAAAATCTTGAGGGATCATTAATTATTTTTATTTTAAAATAATCGCTTATCTAGCTTAACAAAATGTTAAATCTTGTAAAAAATAGCAATTAGTCTGCTTCTTTCAGATGTAATATTTCTTCTTGTCTTTAATTTCTTGTCATTACAAAGTTTTGCTTGAAGTCAAACTTGATCAACCAATGATCAATCGGTTTTTCCAGGACTTCCCGTAGACAACTCTATATTCTACAGGTTGGTATAAAAAGTACAATAATGAAATAATTTGTCTTTATTTTTTATGTAAAGTTAAATCTCTCTCTTCCACTCAACATCAACCTTATGTTGGCTATGTTCACGGAATTGGTTGGTACTGCTCATTAGTTATAAGTTTGGCACTTGACTCGTAAAATGTGTATATATACCGCAATGAGTGTAATGTGGAGCCTGACCACTATAGACTGTGCCACATAAACTATTGTAATGTGTAGTATGCGGGTTCGACCGATATTGGGGTGGTGTGGCTTTGCCCTGCGGTTGTCTTTATGTGCGACATCCTATATATCAGGCTTTATGTACCTGTAGTGAACACTATAATCCACTTATAATAGTAAATGTAATGCGAGCGCATTCTGAGGTAGGTTTTAGAAAAATGTAATATTTTAATTGTGAGAAACAGGAAATACTCGTAATTAGTAATTACTCGTACACACACTCAGAAATCCGGATTACACACTTCTGATGGTGCTGTCATTGTTATGTCCGTATAATGGTCTCGCTATGTAATTAAGTTTATGTGAGACGCTCCGTACATGTATTAGATCTATATGTAGTAAACGTGTTGTACACCTGTATATATAATAATTTTTTTTCAAACATTCAAAACAAAACTGTGATTGACAAAAATACTAAAAACTAGTTTCCACCCTTGTCATCCATATTTTCCTTCACACCGATTACAAATTTGATTATGTTTACATTTATTAGATGTTAACAGTTCAATACTCAGTTTCATTGTTGCATTTACTGCTGATTTAAATAACAGCTGTTAAATTACTGTCACATTATGGGCCATTTAGTTTGCATGTGTAATATGAATCCTTCCATAAAATGGTTATTTCTTAATCGATTTTAAAAATGAGGTGTCTTTGGTTTAATAAATATTTCATCAAACAAACATTAAATAGCAGCCGCCACTTTGAATGCATTAAGAATTATTTTAAAACATTGTTTTGATATAATACATTCTGAAATGGACTCGTTTACAAAGTTTTGTAACAATTGTAAAGATAAAATTGTTTTAGTAAAAAAACAAAATCGCGTATAGCTGCTAAAGGAAGTGGAAATTGGAAAAATTACTCTTCACTTTTAGCTTAGAATCACACATAGAACCTGAAAATGCATAGCCAGCCCAAACGTTTTGTTACACTCTGTATAATTACTAGTACCCTCTTCTGCATATATCGTGCTACGTATTATCATTATTTGCTTGTAAGAGATACTAAAACATGTAAACGTTGTTTGGATGATTTAAAAGAAAAGTAAATTATGTTAATTTTACTTTCCATGAACAAGTAACAAATATCAAACTTTACAGGTATTTTACTATTTTATTGTGCCTTATTCATTATATATATCATTTTTTCTTGACTAAGGACATAGCATAACACTGTACACTGATTTTCAGTGATATAATATAAGAATCATGACGTGAAGTAAAAGGTGATAAACCATTGATAAATGGGGGTCAATTAATTTTTAGTTTTTATTAAGTTCCTCACGCATGACAGTTTAAATGTATAAAAGCGTGTTTAAACGAACCACATTTCGACTTTACGATTGGTTCTCGAGCGACCACTCAATTAATTTTTTCATACTCAGCTTTACTGTCACGTTCCTTTGGAAGTGAACATCACTTCTTACGAATCATTAATAACCAAACTGGAATAGGCCATTTTAAAAACAGCTCATCAATGCTTTACATGTTGAAAAAATGAATATTTCTACCATCTGAGGTGTTATATACACTCCAGAAATTTCTTTTCGTTTATTATGAATATTCAATTTGGTATGTTGCTAACAAAGTTTGGTTATTCTGTTTCTATTACGCCATATTATGAGATACAATGCTATATTATAATTTAAATCAATCAAAAAAGCAAATAAATATTTGCACATAATTTAAAAAACTTTTCTATTTAGAATTAATACAATTTTGAGAATAACCGCGATAAAAATGTCACAAATGTTATATTTCTTTATTTAGTAGCTAGAGCATTATATAATTATTAGCTTTCTCATTCATGGAGAAACGAAACGAGCTGGTATCTGTTCTTAACCTTCAAGGTTCTTTGTACAGTGTAGTCGAAAACTAAATAACACACGATATTGAAACGAAAATAACATAAAAAATGTTATTAAGTTTTCTCCAAGGAACGCTGGCCGGTTAGGGATTGATATATCACTTGAGTTATCCTCTGAGACGGTGACACATTACTAGCTTTCTCCTGCAGTGGCGTTGTGATCTGAAGGTCTGTATTATTTCAGTATATCTGCGTTTATACTAAATCTTTTTAGTTTGTAGTTTAAATATATGTGTACATATTTTGGTAATAAACAAATTAGTTGAATTAAAAAATTGTTAAACAATAACATACTTAAAATTATTTATTGGTATGTACATAGGGACAATAATAGGCTATACATATACGTTTGAACTAGTTTCAATAAATTTTAGAACTTGATTGTTTCGAAATAAAATATGCTTTTAAAGGCTTTGCAGTATGCCGTCGAACTATTAGAAATCAAGTAAAACATTCATGTTAAAAAAACTTTCATTCTGGCTTCATAACTAAAAAAGTTCATCTTCTGGCAAAATTTATCAAAAACTCCAAATTAAAAGAATAGTCATACTTCATCTTCTATAACTAATATGTTTATTAACCTTGGGGCGAAATCACTTGGAGTAATTCTTTTAAAATAGCATTGATTGTTACTATACCTGTATAACATAAACAATTAAGTGCATAAAATCTAAAACATCTATGCTAATATTTGTGGGTTACCTGTTACCGTATATTATGAAACAAAAGTTTATCTAGCAAAATGCAAGTATATCCTATAAAATACGACATTAAAAATATTTTCGGGATACAAAACCACAAGTAATTCCAGTAAATATTGTAACAATATATTTCAATTATGTTCTCAAATTTTACATACATATAATTTTGAATTGTTATTGAAACAGCTCTATCTTTTAGGTACAATGTTGTGGAATAGACATTAAAACATGCAGGGTGGCGCGAATGTTAGTTTTCCCAGAAGAGAAATTTAAAGGGGTTATAGATAATAATAATAATATCCTTTATTGCGTGAAACAATTACAATATTGCATGGCATGCGTCAACGTAACTATATAAAGTAGATAAGTACATCAGATAAAATGATATTGGTCAAGGTAAATACATACAATTGGCAATACGATTCTTGTATGTACCAGAACCCGGGATTTCGTGGTTGTTAATTTCAAAAATTTTCATCCCAGCGCCCATCATGAACTCATCAGTTGAGTAAAATGCCTTTGACATAAGAAAATGTTTTTTAGTCGAGTTTTGAATTTTTTTGTGTCAATGAGTTGTTTGATGCCTTCAGGGAGCCTATTGATTAGTCCGACTCCAACTTGAGATGGTAAGTGTTCGAAAGCTGCCGTTCTGTGCTGTTCGACTCGAAAGTTATTCCTGCCTCTAGTCCCATAATTGGTGGACATCCCTACCCTGCACCAACTCGCATTTAAGTCGGCAGTACAAGGCCACCTCGAGAATATAGAGACAGGGAAGGGTCAGCAATCCAAGCTCCCTAAAGGCATATTTGCACGACTCTCTGGGGTTTAATTTTGAAAGAATTCTTACGGCTTTCTTTTGAGATCTGAAAACTCTTTCAAATCTGTATTTGGAACAGCTTCCCCACAATCTTAAGCCATATGTCAAATGTGGATGTATCAGACCGAAATAGGGCCATTTTTAATACATCCAACGAAAAAAAATTTTGCAAGATTGCGCAGGACATACATTCCCGAAGCAACCTTAGAGCAAACGTTTTCAATGTGATCGTCCCATGTCAGCCCCCGATCAAGGTACATTCCAAGGAACTTAATGGAGTTTTGTTTCTTCCAAGAAGGAAATCGTCCACCATCACCGCGGGTCGAAGCTCTTGCTCTTGTTGTTGCCGAAGGCAAAAATGTATGACGTTTGATTTTGAACCGTTTTGTTTTCAGATTGATTCTAGAGAAATATTCGATGCATGAATTCAACTCAATGAATGACTCCATTTCAAGTTCGTTTTTTTGATTTTGATCTGATGCAGAGAGTCGTGTCGTCAGCATATTGAATCAATTTTCCATTCTGGATTGCAGAATTTCAATCTGTTTGACGTAAATTAGAAAAAGGACTGGCCCTAATATTGATCCCTGTGGGACACCGTAGGGCATTTTAACTTTGCCTGACAAGACACTCGCAATCTGCACGCACTGCTCTCTATCTTTTTTAAATAAGACGAGATCCAATCGTGCGGCAGTCCCCGAATACCACTTGACCAACAACTGGTGCAACAGTGTTCCATGATGCACACAGTCAAAAGCTTTAGAGAGAGGTCGAGGAATATGCTTAGCACGTGCTCTCGCCCTCTCTAGGCCCTCGACAACATTGTAAATGAGATTCGTTACAGCATCGATTGTCGACTTGTTTTTTCTGAACCCAAATTGTTCGGGACATAGAACCTCGTAACGATCAAGAAATTGTTCAAATTGTTTGAGAAAAGCTTTTTCAAAAATTTTGCTGAAAACTGGGAGTATAGAGAAATTGGACGATAGTTGCTTGGAATGCAAGCATCGTCCTTTTTGAAAATTGGTATAACTTTGGCAATCTTCAATGCTGACGGGAATACGCCTTGATCAAATGAAAGATTGATCAGTCCGGGGTGATTGGAGTCAAGAGGTATTTGAAGCAACCCCTGAGCAACCACACAGACATGCCATTGGTTGTCACTGGATTTTTCGGTCTCAAATCCCGCACGATTCGGGTCACCTCCACCTCACTCACAGGAAAAAGAACCATAGATGAGATCGGTCTCGTCAATGGATCATCGCGAGGGCTATCCGAAATGAGTCGTCTGGTTCAGCCACATTTGAAAAAAATTTGTTAAATTCACTTGCCACTTCAAACGGATCATCAATTATTTTATTTGTTGTTTTTAAGTGTTGGAATTGAAAATTTTGAAAAACTTTGTTGTTTTGTGCTGTTTTTTTATAATGTTCCAAGCGCTTTTTGAAAAATTGTCTGATTGTCTCAGTTTGGTTTCGACATCTCGTGCCTTGGCCATCCTTATTTCTTTTCGATAATTTTGCTTGAAATTTTCGAAAAAAAAAGTTTTGAATTGTTCGTTTTTCTGTCCCTACATATATCAAATGATAAAAACTTGAGCCTTTCTCTTGATTTGAGAATATCCTGGGTAATCCAGGTATCTCTTTTTCCTTTGAAAACGCTCTTTGAAATTTTTGAATGGGCAGGTGACATTTAAATGAATAAAATTATTCGCTTTAAAAAATGCATTGAAGGCTTCCTCCACTTGATCGAAAGAATCCAAGAATGACCACGACTCCTTCCTGAGACAATTGTTGAAAAGATCAACATTTGCAGACTTTAAATCTCGTTTTATTTTCACGGAGGGAGGTTCAAATTTTGGTTTGGTGTGGGTAATTATGGCTTCCTGGGCGAAGTGATCCGAGATGGCCGCGTTCAGAACAGAGACCGAAACGTCTGGGATGTTGTGATGACGTTGTCGATGGCCGTACACGACGCGGCAGAAACTCGTGTTGGTGAGTTCACGGGACGATGTTAAACCGAAAGAAGATAAGATATCGCGAAGCCGCTGGGCCAGGGGGTTAGCGCAGGTTCAGAACGTCGATGTTGAAGTCACCTATGATGATAAACTTCAATAATTTTGAATGAAAGAAATTTTAGGAGTGTTTCAAAGTTGTCAAAAAATGTGGTGCTGCACCCATTCGGAGATCTATATAGGCCAATTTACTGTGATTTTTCCAATGGATTTTTGATCAAGTTTTACCCCCAGCCACTTCAAAGTTTAGATCACTACTATAATCCACATTTAATGGCTGGTAACTTAGGCGATATTTGACAAAGATTGCCACGCCACCCCCTTTGTAGTTAGTTCGGTTATAAACGCTAGCCAATTCGTAGTTATTGATTCTGAACATCGCAACAGTATCAGCCGTAAAGCCATGCTCAGAAACAACAAATATATCAGGACGCAGCTCTTTCTGCCATGAGCAATCAGCTCGTCGACTTTATTTGTGGGAGACTGTGCGTTCTGGTGCAGATATTTGAATAAAACTCTTTTAGGCAAAAAACAAATTCATTATATGAAATTCCTTACATATTAGCATACAATGTTATATCAATTGTTCGAAGTGTCCACCTTGATTATGTATAAACTTCATACAACGACAAGAACAGAATTACAAATTTTTAGCAAGAAAGGTTTATTGTTATTAACAAGTTCAAATTATTTCTAATTAGTTTTATGAGTTCATCAATATTTTATGGTTTTGAAGCATACACAGTCTTCTTCATATCAGACCCTTTCACAGCCCTATCACACCCCACTGTGAAAAATCACATGGGATTAAGTCTGACGAGGCCAAACGATTGTACCAGGGCGACCAAACCATCCATTAAATGTGTTATTTAAACAATCTCGAACTTGGATACCAAAATGTACTGGGGCACCATCTTGTTGCCAGATGAGCGAATGAATATTGAATACAGGATTGTTTTTGAGTTCGGGAACTACTACTTCTTGCAGCAACCGTAAGTAAATTTCCGAGTCAACATTTCCTTGAAGAAAATAAGGACCAATCAATGCAGTACTCGAAATACCTCCACATACCATAACACTAGGCACATTAAGTTCTGCTTGGATTACGTTATGATGATTTACATCGACCAGTACACGCAGTTATGCCGATTAACGCGTCCATTTAGTTTGAAGCATGCCACTTCACACCACAAATTGATTGCAAAACATTTTGATCAGCCTTTGAGCGGATAATTATTGTCTCACAGAATTCCAATAGCCTATCGGAATCATCCTCGTGAAGCGCCCGGAGTAAATGTGGACGTATGGATTAAATTTTAATTGCTTTAACATTCTTTGCACACTTCTTCTTGATATTTCTAGGTCAGCAGATGCCTTGCGAGTCGATTTACCGGGAATGGCTAAAAAAGGTTGAGCAAGTGTCTGCAGGTTTTCTTTGTTGCACATTGATCATGGACGACCACACTTAAAACGCTTCCTGTGTTTTCAAATTTCTTACTTAACTTCCGCATATACTGTTGAGTGGTTATCGCGACACCTGGATATTTACTACTAGATTATTATAGCAGTATTTTTATTATGCTTCCACCACAACTGAAGGATGTAA
Source organism: Homalodisca vitripennis (assembly GCF_021130785.1). Lineage (NCBI taxonomy): Eukaryota > Metazoa > Arthropoda > Insecta > Hemiptera > Cicadellidae > Homalodisca > Homalodisca vitripennis. Next base: position 190,624,871 of record NC_060207.1, read on the forward strand.
ACTCGTTGTTGGGTTGAAAACATTTTAAAACACACACAAACAAATAACACATGCAAAGAGCGTCACTTTACACTAGCCACTGGAACAGACAACGACGAACTTACTCCGTGTTGCTGCTAACTTAACATTGTTACCAACCTATCGAAACAAAATATTTGCGCCACCCTGTATACAGTCTAACATAATATCAGGAATTAGAAATGTGTTATGTTTCAATATATTTAAAAAGTAGATAATATTGGAAAGCAGCATTTTAATTTTTATACGCAGCATAATAATAACAAAGTTTATATAATTTACATTTTGAATTGGTACTGAAATAGTCCTATCTATCAAGCACATTTTGGTGGAGTAAACATTAAGAAATAAAATCCTAAGTTAAAATATGTTGCGTTTAAATATTTTCCAAATGTAGGTAATATTAAAACAGTATTTTTCTTTATATTATGCAGTTTGACATACTTAGTGAACACATCATGCAGAAGGTAACGGATAGCGATGTGATACTTTACACATATACTGAGAGCGAGCTCTGTGTTGCGAGTCAGTTGACATGATTCAACATTCAAAACATGTCACAACAATGCCTTACCAGATCTACATATTCATCGCCAGGTTATATTTTATTCAGTCAACAATTTTATTCAAGAAACTGTGTTATATGATACATCATGCTATAAATCTTTGCACGTTGTCATTTTTGTACTGAATACCAGAACACGTTAACGTGCCCTGTATTTCAGATCGATAAAGTAGTATATATAAATAACATACCATATACTATTATATATAAACCTATATATAATATAGTTATATATATAATATAATAGTTTTATATATATATATATATATATATATATATATATATATATATATATTAGGCCCTCGGATAGATAGACAAAATCGAACCTGGAAGTCTACGACTGATTGGCTACAGTAATAGGCTTCAATGACTGTCAGCTAAGTCTCATGGAGGGAAATGCACTACTTTTGAGCTTTAAATTTATTGCTTACACAGAAATTACGCTTCATGCAAATTTTTAAATCTATAGGTAAATTTGTTCTAGAGTGAGGACAGAGTCAGAAATGAAATGTTTCAGCCCTTTTTCTAACGCTCAGCCAATAAATAAGTACTGGAAATAAAATGTGTTGTAAAAAGCAAAATACCATAGTAGTACAAGCAGTACAAAGATTTACTTTTATTTAGATTTAATTTTAATATGTACACACACAAAAACCATTAACATGTATTATTTATTGTCTATGTGTGTTACATTTTATCTTAAAATGAAATGATGTGTTACAAAAGGATATACACAGGCGTCACAATGAATATTCGTACATACGCATGAGATGGCGCAACGTGTTGAAGTTCTCCAAGTCGATGAGACGTATTTTAGTGTATTAAATTATATGGAATGTTATTTTCTTGTATTTGAATAATTTGTAATTTTTCAATATCAAGCTATTTAGTATGGTACGTATTAAACCTATAAATGTCGTGTAGCTTACGATTAATTACTATTAAAAGCATATTATATAAATGCATCACATAAAAATATTATACTTTGAGAGAAACAAGGCTTTATTTATTTTTGAGTACTCCTAAAAAAATTAATCTTGTTAATTAATTTTCAGTATAATTGCTACATTTTTATTCCCTTCATTTACTTATACTACATTAATCAATAAAATCACTGTGTTCATAGTATTGTTAAATAAACGGGTATTCAACCATTAAAATGCAATTATTATAGATTGGTGTATAGTTGGCAAAATATACACCAATATCTCGAAAGTAAGTTGAATAAGTTAGATGATACAATAATAATGTAATAACAATCGCTGAACAGAACTCGATCGTTGATAAAGTAAAATATATTGATAACGTTAGCTCTAAACTTGAATAGTTTTATAATATGCAACGTTGATCACTATATTATGACAGACCAACAGAATAATATTTACCCTGTCCATTGTGTAAATTTCCTTAACGCTTAACCAATAATAAAATAAACGATCCTAATCTTAACACAGTTCAATAAAAATAACATTTAATCCTTTGTTGATATTACTCATATCATAATTCAACCACAGATGAGTAGCGTAAAACCTCTAAAAACTATGTTGTGCTTTTGGGGCTAAAATAAACTAATAGGTCGATACGGAACTTGATGGATAACCTAGATAGATAACCATTACTTTTTTCCCAAAAAATAATAGTTCTAAAATATAACAGAAGATAACACTTTGATTTTTAGTTATGCAGTAATATAAATTATAAATGCCTGAAAATAATTATAAAAATTAATATTTAATAATTGGTATAATATTTAATAAAGAAATCATTTGTACCATAACAGGAATTTTTCATATATAAGGAAAACTTGGAGTATTACAACCTCTTCATATTTCTTGGAAACGATAAAACATCAGATAGTAAAATGACTTCAACATAAATGTGCTGTCAGCCTTCATAAGACGAGAACAATTTAAAATACTCATTTAAAGACAAATTATATTTCCCCTGACGTATAGAGTAAATCTGCAATAAGTTTATCCATTTACGTTTCAAAATAGTTTATGGAGACAATTAATATCTAATTATTAGATGTACAAAACATGACATACTGTGTTAAAATTTGCAATAACAACATTTGAGTTCAAAATTGAAATCTATTAATTTAATAATAACTTGAAAGTATCATAATTAACGGGTCAATCACTTGATCATATAAGTACCATATAATGCACTAAATTAACCTTATTATTTTATTCTAGTGTAAAAGCATTTGATTATTCAAAATCACTTTATCTAGAATTACTAGAATGTGTTTTATTAATTCTTTTTAGTTTAACATTTACCGTTACTTGTAATGATGTATTATAAAATGCATTTTTTACAGCTCTTAATATTGCTCTACCAGAAAAGAGTCACATATAAAAAGGCATGGCTTTTTATGTTGTTTATTGACTTGTATAGTTTCTCTTAGATAAAGAAATCAATAAGATTACCTTAAACTGTGATAATAATTTTTATGAAACTATTACAGGGGGAAAGTAGGATGGAATGTAAATTAATCATTAATTAAAGCTTGTAAGGATTGATTCTACATTAAAGCTTTCACCCAAGCGATGGGTGTTTCAATCAGAAATGTTTACCACGTACCAAAACCATCAGATGGTATATCGTTCTGTGTTTGCCAAGCACCTTCAAAATTTTAACCAAATCTATTTAAAAAACAGGGAACCTAAAAAAAAGAAATCGAATCCAGCCAGAAGTACTATATCAAAGTTCTATTGTTATAATTGATATTCAAACAAATTAATGCCTCGTTTTCCAGTACGAAATAAGGCACACGTAAAGGCAGCGGTAGAGTGTACTCAAAATCCTGCTGGAGCTGATGCAGTGGTTTAAGCTCAAAGCTGTAAGCCTATTAACTGAAGATTAGGTCTCTGAAGGCTCAACTATATCAATTGCACACCCGCCAGAAGTCTACAAAACTACATTATCTTAAATCTTACAATATTTTGAAAGCGCTCAATATTTTTCATGTCCACATATTAGATCTCTATTTTAAAAATTCAAACCCACTGTAGTATACAAAGTGTCTACACTAAAGCCTTACCTCTGAAGATTTTATTTATAAAAATTTGTAAGTACATATAAATATTTTAAAATTAAAATAATAATTTTTTAATGATATACAAATTGTTCTTCCATATTATACTTCAGCATAATATTCCGACAGGTCAATTAAAAGATTTACAATAACATGTGTTCTAAATTTGTTTATAAAAGTGAACATATTTTTTATTTATTTTTAATGTACAATAATTAATTTTGATTCAATAGCGAAATTATGAACTTTGAATAGAATCGTTTTATTGCAACCCTTTTTAAAGACAATCTGCTCCTATATTTTCCTTGTTATATTGTGTTTACCAGTAAAGTGTATCTTTACAGTAATAAGTTAAGTCTTTTAACAGCTAAAAAGTTTCACGTATACTAATTAGGGCAATAAAATATGAGTATGACGTTATGTTAAATGCTTTAACTTTAGATGTAAGTTTGAGTCTGTCACAAGACTATAACAAAAGCACTGCTGACGTCATAGTCTGAAAAGTTTACAGAGCAGCAACAATGCTTATGCATGATACGACTCCCAGTTTCATGATGCCAACGTATTTACCCCAATGTAGATAACTGCTGATATTTTTGACAGCTTTTAAACTGCTGACGTCATGGTGTGATAAGTTTACAGAGCAGGAACAATGCTTATGCTTGACACGACTTCCAGTTTCATGATGCTGACCTATTCACCTTAAAGTCGATAAACGATGATATTGTTGACAGCTTGCTCAGCACTGCTGACGTCACAGTGTTTATCAAACAGGTATTAGGTCATCCGGAAACGTATATCTCTGGTATTCGGAACAATAATTGTTGAATCTAGAAAATGATTGTTTGATGAAATTTATTTGTCATTAAATTAACCACATGTAAAATAAATGTTTTTAATAAAAATATATTAGGCTATATTATATAGCTTTTATATTATTTTGTACGGTATTCTCTAAGAGATATTTTTCGTTTCTTCTGCATTTTATTATTTTGGTTGTAGTATAAATTAAATTAAAATAAGAGATAATAATTTTAACCCTGAAACTTATTAAGGTTTAATCCACCATTATGAAAAGTGTAATTATTGATTGAAACATTATATTGATTATATATAATTGTATTATATTATATAAATTGATTCCTTGTATATAATTTTGGGTATTGAATATTTTTATATCTCCAATCATTTTAATAAAATACATTTAGGGCACCTTAGTTTACTAACCCTATAATCCGTATTCATTCTTTACAGTATTTGACCTATCAAAAAACGAAAACATCCTAACCTATAATTTGTTAAAAACATTTCAAGAAATAGTTCTTGAAAATGGAATGGAAATTAAAACAAACTCTTCATAGCATGCAAATTATGCCGTTGATACTACTTGTACTGTACTTGATGTAAGTAATACGCTAGTGAGGGATCATGACATATAAAATTTATTATTTCTACATATACTACATTTTCATTTACAGCGATGAAACTGTTGTTATGGCCAACATTTGCGATTATAAATATATTCATACACCTAGTTATAAAGAAATCAATAATTGAAAAAATATAACATTTATAAACTATTGTCAATTTCAAAAATACCGGACATTCAAATCGTAAATCAAAGCTTAGGCGTAAAAATATTCAGTTTCAAAGTAGTGAGATAAGATTAAGTGATTTAGGATTGATGCATATTGAGATTGAGATGCTAATCTCTGACTTTAGAAACTGCAATGATCATTTTGCAATGTTATGTATCTGAATCACGACCGGTAGGGGACCAAGGGTATTTCTTTTTGAGCCATCGAGACCGCAGTGCAAAGTTCGAGTTTTCCATCAATGTTTGTGCCTTACTTAAGGGATTATACGAATAATTCACCATTTTTTTTATTATATCTTAATGGTTGCATGTATATTACAGGTTGACCGTTCATTTATTAATAAGTTAATTACAATCACTTTTTATTATTGTGTCGTATTAAGTATTTCGTTAATAGTTGAGAGGATTGATGAGAACAAGTTAAACTACTAGAACGATGTCGGGGCCGGTGATTATTCATCATTTACACTTTAATATTTAAAAATTGTATGGTAGTAATACTAAATTACTGGGTTCTGATCAATATTTCGTTTTATAGTTGGGAAGACTGATCAAAACTTAATTATTGGAACCGTGCCAGGCCGGGGAACACCTAACCCAATTACAAGCCAATTAGGAAACCTTCATCCACTAGAGAACCTCTTGGCATGTCGGAGTAGGGTGAAGTATGGCCTGTTGTACCCCAGTACACCGCTTTCCTATTTCCCTCCTTAGTGGAGTATAAAACTGATAATTTAATTTTGACAGTAAAACACATAATTTGTTAATGCATCATTTTCAGTTCTAACTTACTTTTATCAAATATACTTCCTTTAATGTAATAGAGAACATTTAGAATTTTGTAGCAGTATGCAACAGAGGGGATAAAATACAGTTTGACTTGTGAAGCAGGGTTAATAAATCTGATGAAAAGGGTAATTAAATGTAAATTTGCTTTCTTTTTATAAGCGTTATCCTATAACTCAGGTGACATCTGTTTACAAGTAATTAGGGATCGAATTGTGTCAATTCAACTTTTAGTTGTAGCCTATTTTAAAAATTACTAAATTTACTTACTTTTGCTACATTTGTACTCCATATTATCTTGAAGGAAACAAGATTTTTCCGAACATTTGCTATCGTTCAGTGAAACAAGAAATCAGTAACACTACGTTTCGAGATCTGCAATCTGATCTCTTCTTCAGGTAAAGAACTAACCTAATACATAATTACAAACTAGGTTAAAGTAAACAAATCTTACCAAAGCGTTGTGGCACGCCTTAGTCAGGAATCGCAACCTACATGTTGTTTGTCATATTCACTAACTCTATAAACATGCACTTAATAAAAAACTATACAAAACACTAATCATTAAAAGTGAACAACGGAATATTATCTTGTTAATATTATCTCCAATTTGTGGAGTATAACTTTGTGAGACAAACTGGCACTGTATTATTTTTACAATATGTCGGTAGTAGTTGATAAATAGCCCGTTACAATGGTACCACACACACACACACACACACACACACACACACACACACACACACACACACACACACACACACACACACACACACACACACACACACACACACACACACACACACACACACACACACACACACACACACACACACACACACACACACACACACACACACACACACACACACATACACACACAAAGGCTTTATTTCAAAGGCTTTATAAAATAATACACATTTAAGTTATATCATTGGTCATTGAATTACTCGTATGTATGTGCTATAACCATCTAATTAATAAACTCATAACAGAATTAGTTTAAACTAATCTGCACTATAGTTTCCATAACTAAACAAGTTAATATAAAATATTAAATTTATACTTTATAACTTTATAAAATATTTTTGTTTAACCAGCAATACATGTTATTATTTACTGGTGCTTAGTAATCATATAATTTGAATTATTAATTTGGTAATAATCTATGGTACTAAGTTGGAAGCACAATGTTCTTTTTCGATGTCACAGATCTTCAAATAATACATTTTTAGTCTAATTAGTTTTTTATGTTTTCATTTCTTTTAATTTTTTTTACAAAATCATTCAAAGAGTCATAAAATTTAATTTGAGTATATACAGACCACAATGAGGGCAATGTGGAGCCTGACCACTATAGACTGTGGCATATAAATTACTGTAATGTAGTATGCGGGTCCGACCGATATTGGGGTAGTGTGGCTTTGCCCTGCGGTTGGCTTTATGTGTGACATCCTATATGTATTAGGCTTTATGTGCCTTTAGTGAGTACCATACTTGGTTATAACATTGAATTGAACGTAAATATGAACGAATAATACATTTTATGTAAATGCAGGGTAGGAGTACGACAAGCTCCTCTGAGGTTGTATGGACAGTTTCAAGCCTGTAGCTCATATCAAGCCCAAGATCTCCTGCGGACTGATAGATATACATGGAGCAATATAGAAAAGAAATGTTTACATCCCTTCGGCAGAAAAAAAGAAAGATTATGTCAGCCTACTCAGTGATAGGCTTCAATGACGCTCAGCCAAATCCTATGGTTGGTTATGCAGCATCATAGAATGTTATATTTAAACGATGGTTCAATCGGATTGAAATTAAAAATTTATATGTTAGTTGTTTGAATGTGATACTACAAGGGAATCAATGTTTGTCAAAAGTATTATTAAACATTTAGAAAATATGATTGTGGACGGTGCCAGGTCTTTTACACTACTAATCGTTGACTCAACGACCCTTTCTGAGAAAATAGCAAATAAGACAGGGTCATTTAGTCTACAGGTCGTTGAGACAACGACCCCATTTTGATATTTAAGATTTTCTACATAGGTTCGTTGTGACAACGACCCAGTAAAATAAATGAAAAGGGTCAATTACTCAACTGGGTTCGTAGCAACAACGCCACTTTTTGGCTGTTTAGTTGAATATTTCAAAAGACGGGTCGTTGTCTCAAAGACCCTAAATTATATTAAATGTTTTATATTGAGAGAACCAGGTCTTTTACTCAACCATTCTTTGTGTCAACGGACCAAAATGGAGAAATGTATAAGCAATGTGAAGAAGGGTCGTAGCGACAACAACCCATTTTTCAAACTAAATGGATAAAATATAGTAAGAGGTTCGTTGAGACAACGACCTACTTTAAACTGTTCAGAGGTTCTTTTAGTCTACTAGGGTCAATGTGTCAAATGCGTACAGCCGGACAATGTGGCGAGATGTTGCCGCGCAAACAGTCGTACGGCGCTGAATGTTTGCGCTCGTATTGATGTAGCGTACATTATTCTCTTGCCACTAATGTGTAATAATTTGTTTTGTATTAATTTAAAACTATATTAATATAAACCCCTTTCATTACAGATATACTTTATAAAGCAGTAATGATAACACATTACCAAGTAAGAGTGATAAAAATGGAATACAAATAAATATTAAAAATGGAAATTGTAACGATAAATAGCAATTCTAAATATCAAGAATATAGATCAAATTAATAATAGTAGATCAAAATTACATATAATTTTGAAAGTAATCAGTAGTTATTTAGCTTGTATACAATGACTTATTAAAACGTAAATGTTCATAATTTAAAACTTACATTACATGCTTTACGAATTAGTTTGATTCTCTATATAAAGTATACAATTCATGTCAAATAAACATATCATTTTTTTAAATTAGTTTTATTTGTAATATTTAAAAAAATGAATAGAATTTTAGTGCTGTTCACAGCAAAATTGTTCTTTTATTTTTCGTTCACTCCTCTTCTAATTTCAATATGTTTATTAACTCTTAACTGTATCTCTTAATTTATAAATAATTTACTTTGTGGATTGAATAAAGTTGATACTTGAAGTTTTATAAAATGCTTCTAATACCTGCACGGAATATTGATATATACATGTTCATACACATTTATGCTTATTAATAATGTTTGAGGTGAAAAAAAAGTCATGGAGAGTTTCTTTAGAGGATTAAGATTTAATATATTAAGATATAATCGTATCTAGTAGTCTAAGGATAATCTTAACTGTAAGAATAGGTTAAGTGGCTACCATCATTTAACCATTCTTCATTGTAGAAAATGAATTAAATGAGGAGAATTACATTTCGACTATGCCTACAGAACGTGTCGTCAATACATCTTTTAAAAAGGAGAATTGAAAATAATCCCTATAAAGTTACATGCTAAATGTATGAGAATGTGACTAAAAATGAATTATGGAATCTAAAAATATGTTCCGTCATAAAACTTCTTTTTCCGTTTCAAACCACCATATAGAAATCATGTGGTACAAAATGTTATTATAATTTTAAAATGCCCCTTCTAGCATTTTGTTATTCTTCTTTGCTAGTTTGTGATTCTAGCATTAGCTCTTAAAATTATGATTCGATGTAATCCCTGGGGTTTATTATTTGGTTTGTCAGTTTATAGTTAAATTAAAAGATATAAATACTAAATACTATTTATTATTTTCAAATCACCAGAGATCTAACCATATACTTAGTCTAAAGGAACAAATAATTAAAGAATTACGACATGTTATATATTAACGTTCCAGCTTTAATTAAGGGCTCTGTACTACAAGAGTCCACTGCAAAAGGGCTATGGACTTAGACCTCAGTATTCTACCCATTGACCTGAAATTATTTATTAACAATTCATTAATAGTGGAATCTTTGAAACTGATCAAGCAAGCAAAATTTCAATTATTAAATAGTGCAAATAGAAATGTTTCACTTCCGACTTCAGAATTCTAAAACATCTTTACTGTCACATGTAATTAGTGTAAAATGGATTTATACGTGGAATTTTCTTTCATAACACCATTTATGTCGGAAATGCCTGCTTTGCCATTAAAAAGGATGTCTCCTTGACGCATCTGTCATGCGAAGCAAAATTGCGTGTGAATCTAAGGGTATCAGTGAGGGTAGCTAGTGTTTACATGCAACCAATTGTACTCATATTTTAATAACACCCACTAAACGTGAAATTGTTAAAATATAACCAGCATAAATAACAAATAAAATATAATAATTGACAACAACAATTAACATTGAGTATTGATACAATAAATTGTATCACTTAAATTATTGAAAAATGCAGTAATAGGCTAAGTATTGAGCCTTTTTAACCGTTACATACATATGCGGTTATTTTAGTAATTGAGCAGTGAAAACACGTTTGGGTGTGTATAATTTTAGTCAGTAGGTTATTTCAGTCAGTGTATTTAGTAATACAAATAAAGCGAATTTCTCTCTCATCAACTACGAAGTAGACAAATGTCTGGCTATATCTCGTCCAGCTTCCCGACGTTAATATTAATTTTAGAAGTACGGTTTTCAATCAATATTTTTCTAATTACATTCTCTTTAAATTAGATTATGTTACTTCCCTTGATACACTCGTCATTTCCAAACACAATCACCAAAATGTTAAAATTTATACGTTTAACAGTTTATAATTTTATGTTTTGTACCTTAATTATTTTATTTTTTACTAATTGAAAAACACTACATATATACAGCATGTTTAGCATATTTTATGAAAATGTTTTAAATATAACTAAACCTATAGTATTATGTAAAGAAAAGAAGTTGGAAAATGGCTAGAAAACGAAAATATCCCCCAATAACATAAAATTTTAAAATTATTACCTTTAACAGTTAACTTACTCTCTGCAGTTCCCTCGAAAATAGTAAAAAAGTTGACTAAATAGATAAACATTTCAAAATATTTTTGTTTTAATGTTGCAATGTTAAAGGCGTTTTAACAAATAACTTCCTTTCTTAAAAAGTTTACTGTTAATAACTATATAAACTAATTATGTCAGATAGTATATATAAATTATTTTTATTTAAATATTTATTCCAAAATAACATGTGTTTGTTTATAAAAAGCTCATGCTAATAGCTAGTTTGTGAAAATGCTTATGTCTGCAGTTTGGAAAAAACTTGGAAAAGTATTTTATGTGTTTTCGATAATGTTTCGCTATTTAGAGTTGGATCTATTAGTATAGATGAAATAAAATAGTCTTCAAAATCTGTAATAATGCTTACACCTGTTTCATAAATAAGCAATTAAAGTATAAAAGGTGTCTATTGGCCGAACGCAGTAAAGCCTATGAGGGCTGGAAAGATATAATTTATTTCTGTTCACAGGACATCTTGAGAACAAACTGAAATTATATTATATATAATAGATATATACATTATAGGATTAGATAGCCCAAAAATATATAAAACGCTGCAATAAATATAAGATATAGGGTCTTTTTCGTTTTAAGGGCTAGCACAAAAGACCCTAGCTTGCCTATTCAAAACTCAGATAACGCGATGCTTGCCCGCTGCTTGCTCTTTTAGAAAAAAAATTAACTCGAGCTTGCAAAGTCCAAGCCCAGATCACGCCATGACTCACAAAACGCAGACAGAACTAACGCAGGTTTCATTACAGGCAAAAGATAAGCGGCGCGCGTTTATCACTGATAAGATAAGACGAGTTTATATTAGAAGTAGTACCTGGACTACTGCCCTAAGGAACTAATAACATACAAAAAAAAACGATTAAATGCAATGTCAGTCAGGTATAGTATGTTTGTAAGGTACTGGCCCTTAAAAACGAAAAAGACCCAAGATATACATACTCGTAATACGGGTAACTACGAACTAGTTGTGCAAAGAAACAAACCATTCTTTTAGACACTTTTAATAGAACAATATATTTTTACAGTTAGCCTACATTGTTTTTAAAACGGTAAAGATACGATTAAAATGGTTTTACAAAAGCACCAACAAATTGCTCTACAAATAGGACATGTTAGTGGCAGGCGTAATATGTGTTGTAAAAATAGTTCCATCGCCATTTGTGACCTGATGAAATGTTTTTCATCCTCGGTCATAGAGATGGCGCACGGCCTGCACACTACATTGTGTCCACAAGGTGTGGCCATCCTGGTTGCCTTCATTGTAAGACACACGTTGCATCGCGTGTCTCCACTTCCTGGTTCTGAAGCCCCTTCGTCGTTTACAGCGAGGCCCATTTTTATTTCGCTAATCTGCCGCTCGATTTTCATGAGATGTCATGAATTCAGTAGTGTCATTGATGGTCGGGCACGAGTCTGTAATTTATGTACCCGCGATGGTCTTACGTCGGATTGTGCTCGCTGCGTGGTTGAGGCTTGAGAAATGTATCTTATTGCTGACACCTGGTAGGTAGGAGCAGATTTTATAATATGGAAGAAAAGCTATTGTGTAGACTTTATCTCTTTACCCAATACCCCTCACGAATTTCTGAGAATAGTTTTATAACCCCTTCCACGTAATTTCATTAGACCCATTCAGAAGGGACACGCAATAACTCGAGACCGGATTGCAAATAAAACGATTGTCTGCTAACGACACCATTTCGAGGAAGGAACCACCTCACCCGAGCCTTTACCTGAGACTACCTCACTGTTGTTTCTGTAGTTGTAGTTAGAATATTTTGAGTTTCATTCCATTTATATCTGACCATAGATTAATTTAAAACTGTTAAAACTATCCAATGCAAACAAACCTCTTCCAAACAACTTATACATGTAATTAACAAATTCGATTACATAGTATAGTTGATACGCTAAATATTCTACAGTTACACGATGGGATTAGCTACTGAGTGGTAAGAAAGGTTTGATATCAGACGATGTATATAGTGTCCGACTACAGGAACTCATCTAGACTTATAAATGAACTCAATCAGATATAATAAAAATAACACACGGGTAGTGGAGCGCACGGAATTCAAGTACGTATATGTTACAATATACCTAATATGATGCCAGGGAGGAAGAAAAACGTATTATAACTTTTTAATATTAAAGCGCGTATGTATTAAACAGAGGTACACATTAATTTAATACTAACAAGTAACCGTTATACTTTTCAAAATAGACTTTGTTATCATTCGCAAACAATATTGTAAATAACATGACAATAATACATCGACTTAAGAGAGAAAAATTGATCCATTGAGAAAAAAAGATCCATATTTTTAGAATTAGTACCATAATTAAATGGCGGTACCATTACACCAAAATTTTATATAGTCTGGTAGGGCATGTCAATACTTGTAACGATTTATACAGCTACTATGTACTACTTGTTCATTACAGAATATACATTTGGCTTCGTTTGGTAGTCTAAATTTTTCAGGTGGCCCCAGAAGAAATAGTCTAGAGGATTGAATTCAGGAGATCTTGCTGGCCATTCCACAGCTCCCCTTCGACCTATCCACCTTCTTCGGAAAGTATTGTCAAATATTGTCGCACATTCCGGCCATAATGTGGCGGTGCACCATCTTGTTGTAACCAAATGTTGCCGGTCTCCTGTCCAAACATGTGCAGGCATAGTCTGATTGACAAGCATTTCTAAATATTTTCAGTGTTTTAAATTCCCATCAATTATGAACGTTTCAACTAATGTGGTGTTAATTATTCCTGCCAAAATACAAAATTTTTTATGGATATTATATTATGTATGAGCTTCAATATACCAATGTGGATTTACATCGGACCAATACCGAAAGTTATGCCTATTTACGGTACGATTGCTTATGAATGTGGCCTCATCACTAAACAATATTCTGTTTATTTCCGGTTCCGTGTCTAGTTTATTCATCATATTTGCACAAAACTCAACTCAACGATCAAAGTCATCTTCAAAGTCAAGCTCTTGTAATAATTGAACTTTAAAAAGGTTTTTTTTAATTCCCGACGAGGATTTGTTTTTTGCAAACATTATTCTGTTCCCAAAGATAAATGGGGATTTTCTACGTAAATATTGCATTACATCTAATCTTTTTAACTTCATGAATTGTGGGAGCCTATCTGAACTTGGCCAGTTTTTAACACCGTGTGCCTCATTGAAGCGGTGTACTATCCTCGACACTGCACACTTTTTAATAGGAATGATGCGGTCTGGAAACTCATCATTGAAATAGGTTTACAACATCACTGTATGATCTCAAAACGATTTCATCATCAAAACAGTCACCCTCTATATCAAACTCTGAAAATTCTATGCTGATAAAAATAAAACAACACCTACAATAAATGTCTAAGTTGACGTGGGTTCATTATTTTAAGGATAACATCCCAACCGTAGTGTTGAAATGTGAAATATAAACAGCTGAGCATTGATGGACAGCTGAGCGTACGTTGGCAGTGCTTGCGATTGCAATATTTTGTAATGTTGTGTTTTGTGTCGATGTGGTATTGAATAAATGTCGTTAATAACTATTGATATTCTGGTCGTTGGTGACATGACTGACAGCCAGATAATCATACAAAAAGAAATTTTTACATCCCCCTGACATATAGAAATCAGTGTGCCAGTCTACTGAATGACAGGATACAATGACGCTCAGCCAAAAATATGAGTATACATGCGCCGAAATGGAGCTCCTTCTTGTCTATGTATAAATGAAGATTTCATATAAAATTTAAAAGATATGAAAAAAGAATATTTTTAGAAATATCTTGCGGATGGATAGGGTATTTGTGTTACCCATGCCACATCTAAAAATTTCATATGATTGTACACAGTTTGGCTTACAAATTTATTTCTCCTGCGATTTTCCCGTCACTGAACGGTTTAACCGCAATAGTAATTTAAAAGTGATCGCTATAAATCAATAACCATATTTAAGTCAATTCGTTTTCGATATATTGTGCGGTCATACAGACATACAGAAATTACATTTTCCGTCCTTCTTAGATGAGTGGCTTCGGCACTGTCAATCGAATTCCCTCATAGTGCATGTTTCGAGCTGAAGTTGTCAAAATCTAGTATTAGTGTTGTTTCATTTTAACTTTAATTTGAACGTTGGGTAACGTGGTTTGATTAACCATTTAATAATAATTAGAAACCTCAACCTGTTTCCGACAGAAGTAGAAATATGAATGACAGTTACATTATTTCAGTTTATGTATATGAGTGAAATATATTTTGAATACATAAACAAGAAATGGGAATCATAACCAGAAATGTATGTCTTAAAAATATTTCTTATATTTTATAAATACAACTGTTACCAGACTTTAAATATAGTTCAATAATATACACGTATAATAAACAAAATATTTACATATAATACTTGTACAAAGTATTTAGGTACCCTTATACCAGATGTTAGGACTAAACTCGGCACAGACGCAGCGCCTTCATGCCTATCGGGCCAGGAGTTGACTGATTGACCCTGTTTCGTTTTAAAGCGCTTGTTTGGGACGGAGGGGCGTTGAGACAATGATCAGTTGAGTAAACGCCCTAGAATGTCTTATTTGAGGTTAGATGCATTATAGGGTCTTTGCGTCAACGACCCCTTAATGCATATATTTCAACCTTATTCTGAAACTAGGTTGTTGATTCTACGAAACCTTTTTCTCTACTTTTCAACTTTTAATTTATATTATGGGCCGTTGATACAAAGATCCGTAGTGTAAACGGCCCAATTAAATGAATTAGATAAAAATAATGGAAAAAGGGTTCGTTGTGTCAACGAACCTATTTGTAGTTCTTATCCTTATATTCTGTATAAGGGTCGTTGTGACAAAGAACCTTTTGATTGAAATTTTAGTTTTCTTTGTAAATCGGGTCGTTGTCACAACGCTTCGTAGAGTAAAAAGACCCTCTGTTATTTGTTATTTTTTTCAGAAAGGGTCGTTTGAGTCAACGATTTAGTAGTGTAAAAAGACACAACACTAATATTGCAAATATAAAAATAGGGTCGTTGAGACAACGAATTCGTAGAGTAAAAGAGCTGCCCCCTTGTGGGACGATAGAAAATGTTTCCATTCTAACTAAAAATACCTCATAGAGTAATTACGAAATTATCACGCAAAAAGAGTATAAGATTGTAACATAACATTAAGAAATAGGCAGTAGAACATGTTTCAGATATTGTATTGTTTATGGAAAAAGCTATATCCTAGCACTTTATTACATAACTACCAACCCAACTGAAAAATATTCAGTGGTTTAAAATATGACAATATTATAAATTGACATATTTAGTTTTATGATGTACAAGGTAAGCCCATCTAAGGTGTCCTAAACGTATATTAGGAGAACAGTTAGAGTTATAACTAAGAAACAATAAACAAACCCCAAGACATATAGAAGGAATATGTTTAAAATATTTTAAATTAAATTAATGAAACAAGATGTTGAAAAGCAGCAGGTCTTGTATTAAAATCTCAAAATGTTCTAATTTAATCCAATAATAGCCACTAAATTGTTTTGAAGTAACTCACACAAAACGTTTAAAAAAAGGTTTAAAATAAGGTTCCACATTACTCGCTAATTCTGTAAGTTTTCCACCATTTGAAACTTTCTTGTTTGTTTTCTTTTTTTAGATTAAGGGCAATCCCCCCCACCCCCCCCCCCCCCCACCCCCCCCCCCCCCCACCCCCCCCCCCCCCCACCCCCCCCCCCCCCCACCCCCCCCCCCCCCCACCCCCCCCCCCACTCAAGAAATTCTGGAAGAAAGGTTCAGCGGCTTTTTTAACCGCCTTGAGGAATGTCAGCAGGTTCAAAGTCGTCATTTAAAGAAAATGGTTTTAGAAAAATGACGACTTTGACAAAGTAAAAGTGCGCAGTATTACCCATGTCTGTATATGTTATTTAGCAGTCAAATATTGAAAGTATTAAATTTGTGTGGAGTTCTCATTGCCTCACCCTATATTAAAGAGAGAATAATGCTGCCACAAAACTATAAAGCTTTAAAAACTTTAACAATATGGAATAATTAATAAATTATACTAATTAATACACTAAAGTTTTCTCTCATTCACTAATATACCATGTAATTACAAAATATTAAATAATATAATATGACTAACTCAGTTAGAGAAGAGAGGCAGGTATATTTCCTTAAAAGAATTGTGTAATATCTTTTTTTAAGAACATCCAACTTTTGACTTTTTGTACTTAAACTTCAAATTGTTTAACTTATTCATGTTAAGGTCCCATTATTTATACAGGCTTAAACTGATTGTGAGAGAACGGATTATCATATAATTGTGAATATTTTCATGATATTTTAGTGCAGGATGGAAATAATAATCACCTGTTTAATTAAAATCCGCTGTTCATAAAAATACAACAATTAAAATTTGTTCAAAGAATGGTGATCATTCAAAAAAGACTTTTCATTAAACAGGTGTATAAACACGAGTTAGGGAAATTATCTGTTTTATTCATAGCAATAAAGCTTTAGAACCAAATTTGTATTGGAATAATAACATTTACTGTTAAAAATATAGCATTTATTTCAAACAACCGTTATGTTAATTTCTGAACTATTGAAATTAAATCTTAACTATTTATCGGATATTCAATGGATTATTATTTACATGTATAACCTGAATGAGACAACAATAACACATTAAAATCTCATAATCTCATTGAGAACATGTTTGTTCAATTGTACATATTATTGCTTAGTTACAAAATAACAGCACCGTATAGAAGCAGTTTTTTACAACATAGCTGACGTCATACATGTTGTTTGGTAGCCATAGCATCAATTATGTTTACTGTCAATTAATAAAAATTAAATATACACACCTGGAAAGTTGTCATGGTAGCTTGGTGTGAGACTGTCTTCTCCTCTGTGCCAACTGCGACTTCTACAACAATTGAGAAAACTAAGTCTTATCTCCCATTTAAATAATAATAACCGGTATGTTAGCTCAAATTTTATTAAATATTTATCAAATGGAAAATAGAGTATAAGTAATAATATATTAGCGTTTAAGAAATGAACTTGGATGATATACAATAGATATTTTAATTACAACATTAACCTGATTTTGTAACGTGAGATTTCTCCGAAGACACAGGGGAGCTTGTAGTAAAAGGCAAGTCTTTCAAACAATCACACGAGCAAGGCTTTTGATTTTCCTATAAACAAAGAGATGTTGATCAAAATCACTTTTTATAAGAACAAACAGATTTTTAACACAACATTATGTATACTCCAAAAGTTAGAATATTTTTTCACAGAATATGTAATGTCTGTTGTAAGATGATCGTTAAAACTCGCCTAAAACGCTTCATATTGTCTCAAGCATATTATAATGCAGCTTATTTTTTGGCTTTCAACTGGGAGGCTGCCCAATTAAAAGACTGACCCCGCTGTTCAAAGTGGGTTGCATTGGTGATAAATGAAAGAGGTGTGATTGTAAAGATTGTATGTGTATTATAGTATGAATGACAGAAATTAATAAGACATCCTTATAAATTGACGTTTGCCATACAATGTAATTATTATCTCAGTAATAAAACAGATTTGATTTGATCCTAACTCGAGCTTATTGTACACAATTATTTTTCTAAAAAGTTATTAAAATAAAAATGTTTAAATAAGACAAAACTAAGGATACATTGCAACATTATGATATGTCATTCATTATTTACACACCTATACTTCTTTTTAGTAAATCTGTTACCATAGTTTCTTGAAACTGAGACATCAACAACCACTTGTTCTATAACTTTTACATAGTTAAACAGAAACATTTGATACATTTTGGATATTTTCAAAATGTATTAAAAACCTATTCATTGCATTTTTATCACATTAAAAATCATAAGATTAATGGTATATATTAATATTACATTACAGTATGTTACTTTATGGGATTTCCAATTTTGATTGGTATGGAAATACAAAGACTTAAATTAACACAGATTAAGTAATACTCGTATATTTCATCACATTCCTTAATTGGTCTTGTAAAATTATTCCATAATTTACCGTAACATTACCTTGTCTTGTAACTCAGCCAGAAGTGATCTCTCAAACGGTATTGTACTATCAAGAGTAAAATTTTCATCTAAAAAAAATCTGAAAAGTAAAGAATAAAAGTTTGATTACCAAATCATAGGGCCAACAAATATATTACAAATTAACAATAACTTGAGAGGAACAAGGCAGAAAAAATATTAACTAAAAATTTCATTTAAAATACAATTGTTGCAATTACCATTGAATTGTCAGCACTTTGGTTATCAGAGGGTGTAGAGGTCTGTGTCTTAGCTTTGATTTTCTTGTTATGTAAATTAGATAATTCTTTGCAAGTAGCAGCTAACTGAGATTTCAGGTCCTGAATAACAATAATTATAAACATTTAGGATTAAATTATAAAATAAAAACTACTTGAGTTTACTAGCTGGCTTCAAAGCACGCAGGAGCAAGTTTTACATAAATTTTTATGATTAACATGTAAGTTGAAATTATTTATATTTTAATATAAACTAAAAAGGAAGTAAAACACTTCTAAATCACATAACAGAGGAATTTACATTAGAGTTTTAAATCGATTGACAAATTATGATACAGTTTTATATGTAATAGTAGGGGAGACCCGGGCAAAGTGGCCACTCTAAGGGTTTTTTTATTTATTATTTATTCAAAATTAAATTTGTTAAAATAAATATTATGTGAGTATATTACATATTTAGTTACCTATCTATTGGTATAACTGAGAAACACTATAAGTATCACCTTTTGTATTAAAAAAATTTTTTTTCAATTTACTGCAAAATGGCCACTTTACCCACAGGGGTAGGGCAAAGTGGCCATATGTGGCAACTTTGCCCGTTGTTGTGATAAAGAGCAAACATAATTATATCAAGATCATAAATTTATTACAAAGTATTATTGGACTACCTAATATAAAAACTGGAGTAAAGAATATAAGAAATTGGCAAAAAAATTAAATTGGCCTAAATAATTCAGTTTAGGTTTTTCTTCTTAATGGCAATGTTCGCACAAGAAGCCGTCGTCCTCCTCCTCACAACCCTGCACAAGCTTCGTGGGCCCAGCGGGTGGCATTCAGAGCATCTTACCCATCCTTCACAATCCTTTGAACAGGAAATACAGTTCACTGCAGTAGAGACAATCAGCGTCACTTACATCACTGTCAGAGTTTTCTTCAAATTGTAGTTGACGTTTCACTTTTACTCCACACTTCCTTTTTTTATTTCCCTGTTCTGATTTGCTTGATACTGCGACTGTGGATTTTCTTTTTGGACACGAAACCTTTCCTTTTTCTTCTTTCTCCCTTTTCTTTTGTGCCTTCAAAGTCCTTCTCATCTCCTTTTCCCTTTCTTTTTTTTCTTTTTCCTTTTTTGCTTGTTCTAACTCCAATTTATATGGGCTTGAGGTCAATACAGCAGCGGTTCCTTTTTTCCTGTTTTTGTCTTCTTAACAGCTTTTGTTTTAGGTAAAGGAATTATATCCTTTGGACTTACAGCAAAGGAAGGTCCTATTAGTGAGCTGGAAGAAGGCCCAGGTTGTGAACTGGAAGAAGGCCCAGGTTGTGGGACTGGAAGAAGGCTCAGGTTGTGGACTGGAAGAAGGCCAGGTTTTGAACTGGAAGGAGGACCTTGTTGTGGCTTGGAAGTTGGTCTTGGTTGCAGTAGGATTTCTTCTCCAGGTTCAGATTGAACTTCTTGATCTTTCAAACGGTAGGCATATACCTTCTTGAGGTGATTCAAGTACGGGTCTTCAGTTTGACATGTTTCACGCTCTTGTTGAACAGGTCTGAACTGTTGAGGAAGCACATCGGTGCATTCGGCAGCAACGTAATCAGCTTCTGTGAAAAACATCTTGGTTTAGTGGCACAATGCCACACTTGCGATCTAATAAGTTGGCTTCATAGTATATGAAATTATATCAATATAAGTATTAATTTTGCTTTTTTTTGTTGCTCTCTTACAATGTTTAGTAGGCATTATAAAAAGTGTTACATAGGGTTACTAGGCATATAATTAAAATTTTAAATATATTATACTAAGTTAGGTATATAATAATAATATGTTGCCTGTTTACTGTCATGCCTATTAAATATTTAAATCAGATATATAGACGTAAACAGCCTATAATGTGGGTAAAATAATAGTAAACTATTGTCTATAACATATTATTATTAAGCAATGTACATTGCTAACTACGATATTCAATAACACTATGTAATATAATATTGTTAAATATAAAAGGTTTTATAACACAGCCATTCTTTAATACACTTTAACGGTTTTGCACGAAATCAAATCCGATAACATTTATTTAATTACAAAAATTAGAATTTACATACTATACTTCAGAGTAGCATAACATTAAGAGAATAATAATAATGGATTGTATGAATATCCCAATAGAAAACAATCACGGGCAAAGTGGACATCTTGGCCACTTTGCCCACTTGCCTGAATGGCCATTTTGCCCTAAGCGACGCCATTAATTTGGATCGCTCTACAACAAAATCAACTGAACCTATAAACTCAACTGAAACATAAAACTAAGGGTAAATGTATACGTTTCTTAAGCAATGTGCTTGATAAACCTCGGGGAATCAAAATATAAATACAAAAAAATATAGTATTAAGTACATACCTTAGATCACCAGTAGGAAAAATCACTGTTTTCTTCATAAAATCTGCAAACACAAACAATCGGCTTCCACACTTTCTCAGAACACGTGTAACGGGCTGCAACGTAAGTGACCTGACTGCCGCTAGGTAGCAGCACCTTACAGGGACAAAATAACCCCTACTGACCACTTTGCCCGTGCTGGCCGCTTTGCCCGTGTCTCCCCTACATACTATGTAATCATTAGAGTTATTTACTTTTAAAATAACGCACTAAACATTGCCATTCAGTTTGATCAAATGTGGTATTACAATAAACACAATTGACATACGGTATTACAATAATTTATAAATCACAAAGTTACAGTTAAAGTGGAATTTCTTTTAAAGACTAAGATAGTTTTAAAAAGTCATGATTTTTCAATAGTTTGTTTCAATTACGCACTCTTGGTGTTAGTAAAATCAAGTAAGTAAAAAAATACAAGTGGAATACACCAAATAATTCAGATGAAGAAATCCTATACACATTGAGTATGAGGAAATATGATCATTTATACCTTGACCTTGACAAGTAGACCTTGTGAGAGATCAAATGTTATCGATTAATAGTCTTTTTTTTAATGATAAATGGTTTTTGAAAATGGTAATACAGTATCAATAAAAATACAGTCAGGGAGATTGATATTGTGCAAACAATAAGTAAACAAAAACGTAATATCTGCTAATACTACTAAGACATTTTTTAAATAGCTACTAGCTTTTGTATGAGTAAAGTGAACATGTTATAACTGGGCATAGTACTGCTACAGTTTTTTTCTGATTCCTTATTATTAACTGTTAAATAACATTAGAAAATACTTTCTTATTATTAACATTTTAAATTAAATTTAGTTTGAACATTTTCAAAGTAATTTCTTTTTATAAATGGTTATTTTAATAATAAATTGTTGAAGAATACTGACAATTATTCATTATTACCTGGTCTAATCTTACTCTTATTTGTGTTATTATTGTTATTTAGATATAACATGATAATCAAGATAATGAGAATCCCCAGTACACTTCAGCTTAAATGGATAAAATACAAGAATTTTCTTTTGTCTTTGAACATACAAATATCTTTGTACTAATAGTAATATTTACTTTGGAGAAGTTTACTGTACATAAACATTAATGTCCTCTTAGCTAGTAAACAATCTAAGAAGTAAATCTTTCCTTGCACCATAAAGCATCTCAAGTAAGATTAGGTGAGATGGGGATTTCCAATATAATGCTGTGCCTGCTATGTGTGTGCTGTGCTGAGCTAGTTGTGAAAACTGAGTAATTGTGGTTTTTTTGTTGTCTTATGTGCGTCGTATCGAGCAATTATAACCACAATAATGAAGCCATACAGCAAATTTAATTTTATAATGTGGTCTGTTACATGAAAATAACAAACTTCAACAAGATATCCAAAGCAAACATGAGTGTAACTCCAAACTAGAGATTACCTTGGCTAGCATGGAAGCCAAAATGGAGGATCTTCTAGCAGCTGAGGAAAAATATGTAGAACAAATTGAAACTCTCCAAGAAAAAACTGCATGACACACTATTAGAATTGGAAAAAAGTAAAACAAAACCAATCAGAACTACAAAATTTATTTGAAGACCATGATTACACTCAAACCCAACTGCTCACACAATATTCACAAAAGATAACCAATCTTGAAAAAAATCAATTTGAAGATGAATAATGAAGAAAATTGTTCACATGAAAGTGCCAACAAACTGCAAAACCCAAAATCGTATAAATCAACAGAGACCCAAACATACAATGAAACCTTGACTACTATCACAAACTCATCATTTCTCCTGGAACTAGCTAAGCTAAGACAGAGGCAAAATGAAGCAGATCTTAAGATTAGGGATATTGCTGCTCAACTTGACAATAACTCCAAACAACGTGACAAAGAAAAAACAGCCTCTAGTCTTGACTACTGTAAACAAAATAAAGAAAAACCGAAGTCACAGGGCCAGACAAACACAAGTCTCAGAAAATCAAGAGCTTTTAATGGAAAAGGCAATGTTTTCAGCATCTCCCTGCAGGTGGCAAAAAGTAGACCATCAACTACTACTTTACAGGAAACAGGGTTAATTGGGGGAACAAAATCCACCTCCGACTAAAAAACTGCCAACAACACTGACAGAGGTATCCAGCCAACTGACAACCCTACAGGCATCTGAACCTAGCTTCTCGACAACTCTACAGGCAACAGGATTAACGGAGGGAACCAGTCAAACCCCAACTAAAAAAAAAACTGTCTACACCAACATTGACAGAGGTATCCAGCCATTGACAACTCTCCTGAAACAGGATTAACGGGGGAACCAGTCAAACCCCAACTAAAAAACTGTCTACAACAACATTGACAGAGGTATCCAGCCAATTGACAACTACTCCTGGAAACAGGATTAACGGGGGGGAACCAGTCAAACCCCAACTAAAAAAACTGTCTACAATAACATTGACAGAGGTATCCAGCCAAATGACAACCCTACAGGCAACTGAACCTAGCCTCATGACAACTCTACAGGCAACAGGATTAACGGAGGGAACCAGTCAAACCCCCAACTAAAAAACTGTCCACACCAACATTGACAGAGGTATCCAGCCAATTGACAACTCTACTGGAAACAGGATTAACGGGGGGAACCAGTCAAACCCCCAACTAAAAACTGTCTACAACAACATTGACAGAGGTATCCAGCCAAGATGAAAACCCTAACCCTACAGATAACAGGCCAGGTCCCAAGTAACGGTTTGGACTTCACTCCAAGTGATGACGAGGACTTTCAACATCATTGTAGTGGAGCAGATGTTCACCACCTAAACCCCAACTCCACTTTTAAAACTAGCAGACTATACTGACTGTCTGAAGACTTCATCTGCTAACCACTTAAACTCAAAACATGACAGAGGACCAAACTCTAGATGACTTCTTTAGCAGTAATAATTTTATAAAATACCATATGGCTGTAAACTATAACATCATGGGCATAAAACTCAAAAACATTTTTTTAGAGACAACACACAGACTTAGGAGAAAAGCAAAAAGAAACATCCGCAGAAACAATCAGCAAAACTGAACAAAACATCCTGCAGACACACCAAAAAAGCCTTTACTAGAAAACTTACAAGAACCATAAACTTCCCAACTGAAACTAAAAGTATAAACCCTCTAAAAAAGCTAAAAATACTCCACCAAAATATTGACTCATTAATGAACAAAGACAAACCAGCTTGACCACTTACTTCATACCACAAAACCTCAGATTGTAGTCTTGACAGAGCATAGTCTAAAAGATTACCACTTCTACATACCAAACTAAGAGATTACATATTAATTGGGGGGTTTTCCAGAAAGTTTTCGAGAAAAGGAGGAGTGGCCGTATACGCTCATGAATCACTTGGAAATGTAGTAGAAAGTAAAGACACAACCTCTGAAGAAGATGATTTGTGAACAATATGCAGTCAATATTAAAGTGAAGCAGAAAACTGTATACCTTCTTGGCGTCTACAGACCTCCAAGTTCGAAACCTTGAAGATGCCCTGAATATAATCTCAAGTACCTTAGACAAAATACCTACATGGAAATGCCCTACCATCATCATGGGAGACATAAATATAGACATGCTGACACAAAACCAAAACAGAAACAAACTAGAAAATATGTTGAGCAGTCATAACATCGAAAGACTAGAGCTACCACCAACTAGAGTCACCTCAACATCAGCCACATCTATTGACATGGTATGCTCTAACTTAAAACTCTAAAGACATCAACGTAGATGTCATCACTACAGGACTGTCGGATCACAAAGCGCAAATCAGCACAATCAACGTCCAAAAGCAACCCCAGAACTTGAGACTCCCATCCTCAACACGTCGACAGTTATAATCAGGAAAATCTCAATCAACTAAAAATTATACTGTCAAACGTAACCTGGTGTGGACGTTTACAACAAAATAGAAGTTGATCAGGCCTATGACAGCTTTAATAATACTTTGATTTTAGCCTTGAATACAGCATGTCCTACCAAAAAATTAAGGTCAAAGAAAAAAAAGAAAATTTGGTATAGTGATTGATGAGGATACACAAACACTAAAACACAACTACTTACAAGCACTGGGACAGAATGCTACTTCATAGTTTCAGAAGAAAATAAAACAGAAACAGCTGCTAGAAAAAAGGGAATATGACTTAAAACTGAAGGAAAAGCGAAAAGAAATCACATCGAACTACATTCAAAACTGTGAAAACAAACAAAGAGCCCTTTGGGAGGTGATCAACTACGAAAGGTGTAAAAATACAAAAGATTCCATCAACCTTCAACTACTAGTCAAAAATGAACTGATTGAGGAGCCGCTTGAAATTGCTCAACAATCAATCAACATTTTGTCTCAGTGGCGGAGAAAACTCTTACTGCTGCTGGCCAGATACAAACAAAGGCCACAACTAAATGAGCTAGAAACTGACTATATTCCTGACTTGACTTTCTACCAGTATCAGTCATCGAAGTAACAAACACCATATCTTCTTTTAAATCCAAACCGTCCTCTGGAATTGATGAAGTGTCCTCCATACTGCTAAAACACTGTAAGGAAGAAATTGCACCTCCACTTACATTCATCATAAACCTATCTTTCACCCAAGGAATTTTTCCCAAAGCATTAAAAACTAGCAAAAGTCTTTCCTAAACTCAAAAAGAATCCGAGCACCTCAATCGATAACTACCGCCCCATATCCCTCCTATCAACAATATCCAAAGTAATTGAGAAAATTGTCCTTGTCAGACTCTTGAACCATCTGACGGTAAACAACATCATCACAAGCCAGCAACATGGATTCCTCAAAGGCAGATCAACAACTTCTGCCATAATAAATTTCACTGAGCTTGTGCTGAATGAAATAGAGGAAGGAACTGCCATCAGTGCATTTTTCCTGGATTTCAGTAGGGCGTTCGATTGCTTGGAGCATGATCTTATATTAGAAAAGATGAAGAACATGGGGATAAGAGGGATTTTCTGGAAAGTGGATGTCAAGTTATCTAAAAGGCAGATCACAAACAGTAGAGATAGCATATACATTAAACAATACAATTTATAAAACTAGATCACCACCACTTTTAATTGACAGAGGTGTTCCCCAAGGCTCAGTTCTTGGACCAATGCTTTTTATTCTGTTAACTAATGACCCTCCCAAAATATCTACAAGAGTTCTGCCAAGTCATGATGTATGCTGATGACACAGCCTTGCTGGTGGCCGAGAAACAAATACCAGAACTTGAAATATCTTCCTTTGTAGCCCTGGACATGGCAAAGCAATACTGTCACCAAAACAATCTTATATTAAATGACCGCAAAACCCAACAACTGAACTTAGGAAGAGCAAGTGCAGTAATACATGGCTTGCCAGATATTGAATTGAAAAATGAAGCTAACTACCTAGGAATCATCATTGACAACAATCTAACCTGGACTCCACATGTAGACCAACTCTGCAGAAAGCTCAGCAGTAGCCTATATGTATTAAAAAGAATAACAAAAATGAGCAATCTGGGACACAGCAAAAACTGCTTATTTCTCACTCTTTGAAGCACATCTAAGATATGGATTAGTGGTATGGGGAAACTCTTCCATCGGGAATCTCCAACGGGTACTAATACTTCAAAAGAAAGCTGTGAGAACATTGGCAGGACTAGACCCAAAGGCTACTTGCCGGCAAGCTTTTCAAAATCTTAAAATCTTGACTGTGATATCTCTGTTTGTGACTGAAAGTGATCTGCTATGCTGTCTCACAGAACATTACAAGGCTGGGAGAAATGCACCATTACAACACCCGGAACGCCATGAACTATGCTCTGCCAATTCATCGTCTTGCTCTGTACGAGAGGAAGCCAAGCTATGCAAGACCTAAAACTCTTCAATATTCTTCCAGACCATCTGAAATAAACAGTGGACAGAAATGCTTCAAGAAGAAACTCCAAGAATGGTTTCTACAGAGGACATTTTACTCCCTTGAAGAATTTATAAACTGGAGGAACCATTAATCATAGTGCTTAAAATGATGCTTTATCCACTGTTTTCTACATTGCTGACTAATATCCTAAATTATTACCTTTACCTACTTGACGCCAATTCTGTAACTCTATGTACATGAATAAAGAAACTGTCTATTGTCTATTGTTATCTCCGAAACATGTGACGAGTGATTACACCTTTTCGATAGATTTTGAATTTCAGAGAGATAAGGAATCCTCCCCAGAAGGATAACTCCCCTGGAGGGTTCACTTCTGGCTGGTTTGTACCTTCCAGTTGAACCCACAGTGGGTACATCAAAAACCGATGTGTCACTTAAATCTGGATAACCTTATGGATATCCAGGAGTGGCACATCACTAACTGCAAATGTAGAGATTCTGGGGCGCAAGGGTAATTCGACAGGTCTAGTCTACTGCGGGAGATGACTGTTGGAGTTGGTGGCGTTTTTTCCCTAAGAGTCTAAGGTTCCTTGCCAGCCTATACATAAGGGTGTGCCACCCCCTGCCTTCTTTGACTAGAGAGGCTGGTTCAGAGCTGGCTTCTCCTTCTTCCTAGGGGACATGACTTGAGATTAGTATCCTAAACTTTTCCTCATGAATCTCGACAAGAGACAGCCCCTACTCCCAACCTTACCCATCCAATATATCCTGTCACTCTGGAAGTAGTGCAAAGGTCCTAATAAAAACTATACCTGAACAAGACAATCACTTGAATCTAACTGCAACCTAAGGTTTGTATTCTGTTCTACCAGTTGCTCATACATCTCTTCCCCTGTTTTATCTTTCATTTTCAAACTTTCCAACTCTTCTTGAGACTTTGAGAATAAATCATTTAATATATTGTACTTCTCTTTGATGTCCTTGAGTTTTGTGTCTTGAAACAACTTTTCAGATAATTTCAAATCAGCCTGAAAAATAAAAAAGCAAAATTTAACTTTGGATGAAAAACCCTTAATAAATGTTTTAGAAATTGTATGACAACTCTGTTTAAAGTGTCTATCTGTATACCTTTTATATTTGTGTCTATCTGTGTGCCTTTATATTTGGTAAATGTTTGTTTATGAAAATACTAATTGCATAGTATTTTTAAAGCTACAGTACAGTAAATGTGGTTCTCCTGTCACACTAGATCATTGTCACCTAGTGCTCAGAGAGAAAATAATTATTTAAAATAAATGTTAAAACTAAATTATATTTTAAAATATGATTTTTATTATAATAATGAGTATAAGCTTTGGAAGCTGATGTTGAAATATGATTTGACGTTCAGAGATTTTATCCAATATCTGTCTCTGATATGTGACACTGGTTGGAGTTCTCTGCATATGGGAGCCCCTGATGTCTAGAAACTTTGACATTTTAAAGAATTTAGCCTCTCAATGAACCCAAATTCCGTTCTGGAGGCTTTAGGCTCTGGAACCTCCTGACATCTAGGACTCCTCTCTCTGCCTATAGAGTCCCTATAATCTAAAATGTACAGCCTTTAAAAATGTAATACAACCATTCATTTCCAGAAGCTTTAGAGCTTTTGAGGCCCTGTTCTCTTAAAGTTACTGTCCTATAAAATCTTAGATACTGGGAGATTCCATCTTCTAGAACCTTTTGTAGTCTGGAAGTTCCTAGCCTTGGGAGTTTCTGATTCTGGTATTCCTGGCATTTTAAAATTCCAGTCTCTAGATTCTTTCCGACACTAGGGGCTACCATCTTCTGGGAGTTACCAACATCTATAGATCTAAACCATTCCTAGAACTGGAATTTTACAATCTCTAAATGCTTTTGCCTCTGTAAAGTCTCGATCTTTAAATGATTTTAGTTTCTAGAACCTCTCAGACTCCAAGGTGCTTCTAGGCTGCAGGGGTTCTTGGAAAGTGAGAGTTTCGGGCCACTTTGAGTTCTTGGACACTGAAATTTTTGACACCTGGTAACTTGTTATCTGAAACTTCAGGGAGTAACACGTTTTCATTCATTAAAAATTCAATTTAATAATTAACCTTCCTGCACTAAACAGAAAGAGAAATTGATCTAAACTCAAAATTTGCATAGAATCAACCTTTCCCACCGTAGCAATGTCATAGGTATGATTAGGTTTGTTTAAATAATTTCTGAACATTGATTACCCAGGTCATGGATTGTATGTACAAGTAGGGTTTACAATATGAAGAAAATATTTTAACACCAACTGACCTGCTTTTCCAGGTTTAATAGCAACTCTTTCAGCTTTGAATTTTCTCTCTCAGCATGAGACAGCTGGATGGTGACTGATTTGTTGTTGTCAACAAATAGAGAAAGTTTTTCTTCAATCTCTTCTTGTTTTTGTTTCTGCATTTCCAAAAGCTGTTGGCTGACCAACAACCTAAAAATATTTATTTCAATTTAAAAATTAAAATCCTAATACAGATTACATAATCCACGTCAATTAAAATTTAATTATGAATCTATCTTTGTATCATTTGTTTATCATATTACTGAACAGCTAATATATCTGAATACTTCATCTGAAATTTTTATCATCATCGTTCTAGGTTTATAGTGTCTGATCAGTCTCAAATAACATTTTTAAATAATTCTTTTTCACTCCTCCCCCCACCCATTGGGAGTCCTCTGTAGTCAGCACACAGCTGCTACTGTATAGTATCCTCATGAAAAAGATAGGTTAGATTGAAATAAAATGTTAATCAGGCTTAATTTAATTGAAGTAAATTGTAGCTGATTTAAACTTTCTTAGGGTTTGAATCAGATTTTTGGTCCTAAGCCACAAAAACCTGTATGATCAGTCTGATCACCTTACTGTTGATTGATCATATCGATCATGGATTGGTTCATCAGTTTAGCCAATCACAAACCATTTCACTCCACTCACGTAGATGTAATTACCACCTCTACCAGTTTTGGTTTATCTCTTGACTAAAAATAGCTCTCCATGTCCACACTGATGCCAGTATGTAGATTTTAAATGGGTTAACAATATTTCAATGTAGTTTGAAATGGATAACTTAGTTAATATTCATACCAACAGCTCCATAAGCTTAGGTACTAAAGTAAAACACTACTAAAGGGGGAGAACAAACAACAGCTGCAAAAAGGCTACAGAGTCTTCAAAGGTTAGCTTGCTTAAGCATCACGGGAGCGATGAGCTCCTGCCCAACACTAGCAATCGAAGCGGTCCTGGGTTACACTCCTCTTGGCCAGGAGGTGATGAGAACAGCTGCGATGAGCGCAATGAAGCTTCTAGGAACAAAGGTAATAAATGCTACCTCCTTAGAAGGCCACATGAAAATATTGCAAAAATTTCCTGAGGCTGAAATGCTAACCAAAGTATCAGATGCTATGGTTAAGAAATACTCCTTTGAAAAACCATATACGGTCTCTATCGAAAGTAAGGAGAAATGGATTAAAAAGGAGGCCTACCCTACAAAATGAGTCTTGAAGTTTTTCACTGATGGTTCACTCCTAGACTCTAGGGCAGGATACGGAATACATGGACCTGGAGTTGACATGGCTGTGCCCCTAGGAAGACATGTCATGGTTTTTCAGGCGGAGGTCATGGCAATAGACTCATGTTCCAGAAGACTCATACAATTGAGGACAAAAGGATTATCATACCTTCTGATAGTCAGGCTGCACTGAAGGCACTGGATACCTGTTCCTTTGATTCGAAAGCGGTCTGGAAATGCAGGAATGCTCTAGCAGAGCTGGCAACGAAAAACAGAGTAACACTCGGTTGGGTACCGGGTCATGAAGGTATTTATGGGAATGAAAAAGCGGACATCCTCGCCAAAAAGGGAGCAGAATCCACATTGGTGGGGCCTGAGCCAGGTTGTGGGATAGCCTTCTCCAACATTAAAGCTCTGGTCAAAGATTGGGAAAAGAGGACAAGACACAAGAATTGGAGTAGAGCCTCAGGTTTAAGACTATTCAAATTGTTTATCTCTCCTTACGCTAAAGGGTGGACAGTTCTCCTAGACCAGAATAAGGAGGATATAAGACTGATATTAGGAATGTTGACAGGACATGGCCCTCTGAGGAAGCACCTTATGAAGGTAGGCCTTAGTCAGAGTAGCGAATGTAGACTCTGTGGAGAGGAGGAGGAGTCAGCGGAGCACATTTGGTTAGATTGTCCTGCCATCGTAGAGACTCTTAAAAGATACCTGGGAGCATATCTCCTCAGCCCCAAGGACATTAGAGAACAGGAGCCCTTAAATCTGATTGGTTTTTGCAAAAGCCTTGGTCTGAGGGCACAAAATAAAGTAAGGGAGGCGCAAAGGTCCTTTTTAGGACTAAGCGCGGGGACAAACTGTCCTCTTCCCTAAGGAAAGGAAAAAAAAATGGTAAAACACCCTGGAGTGCATTGTGAGTGGTAATTGTGAGGTGCATATTCTCAGTACAGTATCTCAGTGTTATCAGTGCTATCACAAAATAGTCAAAGATTTATTTGGGTACTAACAATATAGAGGTGCTCTAGAAGTTATACAGTCCATACAATAGCTACTTAAGTTAGATCTTTAAAAGTTGAAAGACAAAACTTTCAGATTTACTCACTTATGTGAATAAGAGGCAGATTCCTTTTCGTTCTTCATGATTACATCTTCCAAGGATGAAATCTGACTTACAAGAGAATTATTAATACCCTCCAAGTATTCATTTTTCCGCTGTACTGCAAGTATTTCATTCTGTAAGGATTTCAGAAACCTGTAAAATAAAAATTATCTGGTTGTAATATTTTTGAAATTTTTTATAAATTTATCATAGCTTTACACTCTTGACTCACTATAAATCACTCAACACAAGTCATACTTTATTTATAATTTTCAGACAATAATAGCAAACATTAATTATTGGTTTTCAATTTTTTAACTTTATAATGCCGATGGCACAATGTAGCAGGTATGGCCGTTAACACAAGATAATTGATCAAGTAACGAAGAGTGTGGTTGCTCTTTGGATGGATGACCATTGAGTGATCCTGTACTTGCAAGCAGTCCGCCCGCCCAGCCATTGGTGGTGGTTTGGAAAACACAAGGTAAACCATTGGTGCCGAGGTAAGTGTCAGAGATGGCACCCAAACTTCACCTGGTGAAATAAGACATTCTTCACCTTTTACCTTTTTCATAATTAGCTGACTTAACTCATTTCAGGTTTAAGCTTGCTGACCCTGATGTTCTGAATCAAGTATCTCAGTGTGCTGAATTTGTGCTATCACACAATAGTCAAAGATTGTTTCGAGTACTCTATGGAGGTGCTCTAGAATTTATACAAACATTGATTTACAGTTGCTTACAAAAGTAGCTCTGGAACACTTATGGAGTATTAATTAAAGAAATTCACAAGGGGACCCATCCCCTGTTTATTCCAAACTGCCAATACCACAGTGTGTCACCTTTGAAATACATTTCTATATACATCACAGACACACACCTACATACATAAAATTGTTTAAGAGCATTCCTTTTATTGACATAAAATGTCTTACATTTAGATAGTCAATAGTCAATAGTCTATTTTTTTATTGCGGAGACAAAATACATTTGTATAGCAAACGTCGATATGTTAAAATTTGGACATACATACCACATCGAGCTCTCATTCAGACATACATTTGATCACTCATTCCACGTTCATCCATCGCCAATAATTCCCACTTCGTTCTAGAGTCAGTCTTGTTATTGTGTGGTCTCCCAGTCATACTCCAGAAACTCTTTTATATTGTAAAATGCATTTGACGCTAAACAGCGTTTTAAAACGAGTTTTTAACGCCTTGAGCGTCGAGGCTTTTCTTAATTCATTAGGCAATCTGTTAATAAAATGAACCCCTGCCTGTGAAGGCAAGCGTTCATAAACCACCGTCCTGTGTCTCCCAGTTCGGTAGTTGTCTCTGCCTCTAGTCCCGTACGAGTGAATGTCTCGGCCCGTAATCAAGGCCACATTTAGACATACAATACAACGTTGTTTGTAAAATGTAGAGGCTAGGCAGAGTTAACAGTTGCAACCTTTTGAAAGTTGACCTGCACGACTCTCTAAACTTTAATTTTGCAATGGTGCGGATCGCTCGCTTCTGTAATTTAAACACTCTTGAAAATTGGTTCCTTGCACAGGCACCCCCATAGTACCAATCCGTAAGTGAGGTGTGGATAAATCAAGCCATAATACGCCGTTATCAGAACTTGACTTGGGCAGTATTTGGCTAGAGACCTCAGAACATAAATGCCTGAGGCTAATTTTGAGCAAACGTGATCGATGTGAAACATTCCATGTCAAACCTTGATCAAGGTAAATTCCAAGGAATTTTGGGAATAGACTTCTTCTAGTATTGTATCCGCTAACATAACGCTAGGTCCATACTCAAAGTCTACTGGGTTTAAAGTGAAATTTAAAAACGTTAGATTTAGATGAATTTGTATTTAGATTGAGGCTATGAAAATGTTGGACACAATTGTTCATTCCAACAAATGTGTTTTGTTCCAAATCTGATTTCGAAGATTCGTTAAAACAAAGAGTCGTATCATCAGCATACTGCACGATTTTCCCGTGTGGTAGTGATGATTTTATGTCATAACATAAAGCAGGAAGAGAGTTGGACTGAGAATGGATCCTTGAGGAACTCCATAACTCATATTTACAGAATTTGAAATATGATTAGAAATTTGGACAACTTGAGTTCTATGGCTTAGGAATGAACTAAGCCACGTGAGAGGCACGCCTCGAATGCCATGCGATTCCAGTCTGTCAAGCAGTGTAATATGGTCAACACAATCGAAAGCTTTAGATAAATCGAGAAGAACACACTTAAAGTGTGATTTCGGACTTTCCAATCCCTCTACAATCATATCGACAAGACCCACAAATTGCATCTATTGTCGATTTGCCCTTTCTGAAGCCAAATTGGTCATTTGAGAGCTGATTGTGTTTATTCAGAAACTGAAGCATTCGCACTACAAACAACTTTTCAAATAGTTTGCTTGAAAATAGGCAAAATAGAGACAGGCCGATAGTTATTCAGAGTGTAGGTCGTCTTTTTTAAAGATAGGGGTTTACTTTTGACATCTTCAGGAGTGAGGGAAAAACTCCCAAATGAAATGAGGAATTTATCAAGGCGGTCAGAGGCCTCACAATATGCTTCGAGCATTTTTTTATGAGCCACATTGAGTTTGAAATTAAGATCATTCGATTTTTTGGCTGGGAGCTGCTGAATAATACTGACGAGTTCTTTCTCGTCGACCGGTGCCAAGCACATAGAGGCTGATGGAATTTGTCTTCTCGTGGAGTTTGCTACAGGAGCCGATGGCCGAGGGCCTTGGTCACAAGCCACAGTTGCAAAAAACTTGTTAAACTCGTTAGCCACCTCAGTTTCATCATCCAAAAGCCGAATCCCCAATTTTGATCTGTGCTATTTTTGAAGGATTTGATTTATTGTTAATGATGCCCCAAATAGTTTTAGAAATGTTTTTTTGAAGATATAATCGCTTTTGAGACATCATATGCTTTTGCTGCATGGATCACCTTTCTATAAATTGTTTTATATTTCCGGAAAAATGTTTTAAAAATTGTCATCTTGTGTTTGTTTATAAATTTCAGAGTAAAACTTAAGTTTTTCTCTCGAGATGAGAATTCCTTTAGTGATCCATTTATTGTTTGTCATTTTTTGACCAATTTTGATGGTTCTTTTTGGACAACATAGATCTAAATAAAAGTTTAAATAACTATTAAAAGTTTCAAACTGTTGCTCAACTGGTTTGGATAAATTTAGAAAGTCCCACTTTTCTTTCGAAAGGAAAGAGTTGAGGAGAGCGATATTTTCTGGCCTTGTGTCTCTTACGGTTTTGGAAATTTTGGGCTCCCTAATGAATTTGTTCCACTAATTACGGCCTCTTGGCCATAGTGGTCAGAAATCGCTGTATTCACCACAGACACTGCGACATTAGGAAGGTTGGAGATAACATTGTCAATAGCCAGATTTTGTCATTGCTGTCACTCTTGTTGGGGTCTTGACAAGCAACTCGAGATCAAATGACCTTAATAAATCTGCTAATCGTTTTGTGGTTTTGCTGGTTGTTGTCCAAGACGTTTATATTAAAATCACCCATCAGGATGTAGTCAAGGTGATGATTCGTCAGGTCCGTTAGTAAGGATTCTAATTTTGTAAAAAACATGTTTTCGTTGCCACTGGGAGACTGTAGATGCCAATGACAATTAATTTTGAATTTGGGTTTTAAGTTTAATTCCGACTGCTTCAAAATGTTTCTCGTCTGTTTCTTGAATAGTAAAAGTTTTTGAAATGAAATTTTGTTTCAAAAAAAATTGCGACCCCACCTCCTTTGGAGTGATTACGACAGTACGAGTTCGCCAATTTAAAATTTGGAATTTTACATTGCTCAATGTTGTTTACTGGTTGAACCCGTTTTCGGTTACAACAAGTACATCTGTGTTCAGATCTTCACACATGAGCTGAAGTGCATCCAGTTTGTTAGTTGCGAATTGAGCGTTTTGGTGAAGCAGTCTCAATGAAATTTGGAATGGAACTTTTCCAATAGGTTTTTTGTTTTTGTTTTGATATATTCAATTCTGCCTGTCGATCCGAAGTGGGGACCCTAAAAAAGTATGGTGTTCTGTCGATCGAGAGTCAGTCTGTCGTTTGACTTGGTGTCGTTTGGAGGCTGGAAGTCTCTAGTTGATCAGAGGATCTGACGGCGGCGGCATACGTCTCATGACGTAAGGTTATTGGTCCGGAGAGGTCCATACAGGTAGGCGGCGACTGCAGCTCGGCGACAGGTTTTTTGGACGTCGAGTGGAAACCAGGCGTAGTTTTCTCGCAGATACAGCGATCATACCGCTGAGTACTCGTTTTCCCCAACTGATTGAGATGTTGGGCCGTGTTGAGTAAACAATCGCCTACCCAACATCGTCACGTCCACCATTGAAGCTCCCACCTTCCCGAGACACTCATGTAGTGTCATATTAATTCGCCTCACTTCTCTATTAATGTATGAGTCCCAAATGATCTTGATGGCGATGAAAACATGGAAACGACAATAACATTAGTGTGGTTGTGCCTCATGATAAAAGTTCATCATCTGGCCTACGATAACTCTAGCAGGTCGATTATTTCTTGGAGTGATGTCTGAGAGGTCGTTAGCCACCAGCCATAATAACGATCGTGTCATCTTTTGTGAAGTTTTTTGTCATACTGTGAGCATTTTCCAAGACATGGGCTCAACGACGCTCCTGAGCACGCATTGATAAATACTTCACATCTCGAGGAAACTTTTTGTTCTAAACAGGTGAAATATATTTTTACCATGGCTGTCAGCGAAGATATGAAGTTTCTGTGGTATTTCCGTGGCTTTTTCTTTATCAGACTTATTTAATGTTTGGTACTTTTGTGTTTTTGTTGATATACTTATTTTGTTTATTTGTTTTCCTTTTCTTTTTCTTACTTTTTTTGATCTCCACAAAATCCTCTCAGTGTCCGAGATATGTCCAGACAACAATGAGAAACCGTTGCTTAAGGGCAGAGGTGAATGGAGTGACGAGCTCTCGCTAACATCAAGTAAGCTGACTCCAGTAGTATTGCGCTCAGCCTCAGTACGCTCATATGATGAGGTTCGGAGACGTTCATTTTCGTTTTCTAACGTCCTGAGGGTCTGGGATCATGTTTTGCGTCTCCTCTCTCAGAATTACACAACGCTGACAAGGCTCGATCTTGTCTGTGATGTCCTCGGGGAGTTCATCAGTTTGCACGGCCAACTCCCGAACCCTCCACATGACGACTTTTGAGAAGATCGATTTCCTTTTCTTTCTGTTCAAGCTGGAGGTGCATTGACTGGCACTGGAGAACCAGACACGATTGCTGATGGGTCAACTGATTTATGCGTTCAATCAGCTCGTCCTTGGTTTTTCATGTAAGTGTCCTCAGTCTGAGTACCGCAATCCGAAAGTGAACTTCTTATTGAACAGTCGTGATAACAAAGGTGAGACTGACGGACTATCGTTAATTGACAGACTTGATTCTGACACCGGCAAAGATCTCGTGTTGTCAGGAGTCAGGGACCGAAGGGTGACGGTGGTGGGGGCCACTGTGTTTTCTCGTTGCATATTGTTAACACAGTTTTTTTGAGAGTCAGTTTTTACTGAAGCTCCGCAGTTTTTTACCAAGGCAACACCACGATATGTCACCATTTAAACAAAGTTCTTTTCAACCTGTACTTATGTTTTTTGGTATATTAAACAAGGCCGGCCTTTTTTGTGTATTATCCAAGGTGAAGTCCATTTTAATTAAGTAATTTACCTATAGTATATAAATAAAATAAATGAATTTAAGTTGTAGCTCCAATATAAATTATTTGATTAAAACAAACAAACAAAGAAACAATTATTTTACAGCGAGTTCTAAAATAAGTCTTTAAATATATGTCCATGCTAACACTATGTTCAGCGCAAAAAGAAAGTGATGCTAGCAGGTTTCGATCCCGCGACGCATCTCAAGACGACTACCGTAGTTGCACTCCAGTCGACTACGCCACTTTTACCACAGTTGGAGAGACACGACAGTCAGAATATCAGTCGCGTCAGGCGGCAGACGTGCAGCGTGGACCGTGTATACTGTGCAGGTCTAAGTCACACCGGTTTAGTCACTGAGGTTATGTCACAGCCAATACGCACACCAGACTACTCACGCAAATTATTGTCCAAATAAAAAACTGTTTTCTGGTCACACCTATG
Organism: Homalodisca vitripennis; assembly: GCF_021130785.1. Taxonomy (NCBI): domain Eukaryota; kingdom Metazoa; phylum Arthropoda; class Insecta; order Hemiptera; family Cicadellidae; genus Homalodisca; species Homalodisca vitripennis. Next base: position 190,663,306 of record NC_060207.1, read on the forward strand.
TAGCACCGATGCAAAATTTAATGAGTTATGCAGTGTCGGTTTAGTCACTACTTATAAAAGACAGTAAATAAATTGAAATATTGGAGACGAGAAAAATGTTCGTGTTTGACAGTGTTCTCCAGGCGTACCAACCTAGATATGTTACTTGCAATGCAATTATAGTAATTTTTTTCATGTAGTAAAAAATTATTATCATTATTCAAAACTGACTGTGTTCTAGCTCCAACATTCAATACAAATTTGTGATTGTACTTGATACTATGAGTAAAACCACAATAATTCATTTTCAATACTGTGTGAATTGAATGAAAAAGTTCATTAAAACTACAACATATAATTTTTAGTTTAAAGTTGGTTTTTGATCTTTGAACAAGAGATTTACCATCGTTGAGTAACAAAAGAGTAGAAATCAGTAACATTATTTTCGAGACATGGAATCTCCTAATATATCATTGTTTTGATTAGTTGTTGAAATATTGTACATGTACTTTTAGAAAAACCACCTTGAAATACACTGAATCTCAAACTAAAGACTTAAATTAATGGAGCTTGTTTAAAAAAATTCCAAACAAATAGCAGATATTACAACCTAAAATTGATTAAAGTCAAATATTTATTTTAATTATCGTAGATGTCGAAGCTGCTGCTTCCAGACTTGTGAAAGCAACAACACTGAATAATAGGCCACAATTAATGCATTCTTCCACTAAATTAAATCTGAAATGTGTTTCAATTGAATTAATTGTAAATTAAAATGTGTTTGTGATAACAAAAAATAAAACATTTTAAACATACTGTTTATTTACAGGGGAACTCTCGCAGTCAGACACTGATATCTCTTCTGCTACATCCTCATTAGTCAAAGTTTGACCATCTGCAACTGAACACTAACAACATTACTGTATTGTATTGGTCAAGTACAATTATAAATAACAAGGCTATCATTTGGCAGATAAATAGTTCCCAAATATTGGTACAAACTTTTTTTGTGTACTGAAAATTATATTTTTCCTTGTGCTTTCAATCTACCAGAAAGTTTTGAAATATTTTGCTAAAACTTGGTTTGTATATCCATTAATTAAATTGTATTTTTACAGAAATTAAATATTAAATATTTGTTATCGCTCTCTCATACGAATTGTGTTATGTTGTTCTGCTTCTGGCAAATATATTTCTGACTCATCTACGTTTAACGGTCTACACCATGTCACAATATCGGTAACACAATTAAATTCGTACAAAAATGCAACATTGCTGTACAGATCTATCAGAATCTTAAGCTTGAAACTGCCAGTAATATATATCTGTTTATAGAGACGAGTTGAAGTAGAAGTGTATTGTGATTGGTTGGATTGCGATCAAGATGAGCAAACAGTGATCAATATGGCTTCTTTACCACAATCTGCTAGTTTTCATAGTTGCCACACAGTCTACTTTGGAAAATTAAACGTTTAATAATTACATGAGTTAATAACATGCTCATGTCATCTGCTTACATTAGGCACACAAAACATCAGGATAAAGAAAAGTCAGTCAGAGCTAAAATAGTTCAAAACCAAACACACAGTATAATTCAATAAAGCAAAGATATTTGCAATTATTCCATACCATTATACAAGGATAATAGGCAACAAAGTGGACAGCCTCAAATGATCAAAAAGCTGGTAGTCCTCTCATTTCATAAAAGTAAACATATTTTAATTCTAAAAATGGCATTCACAAGATATCCTTCAAGAAGATTTTCTGTGTAATTGGCAGTCTGGTACATATGTAAATTTTTCTTTAAGTGACTTGTGAAATAATTAATACCGTTTGATCACTTTTTATATTACATAGCTTCAGTTTGTTCCTTTAAAAGTTCTTGACCCGTTTCTTTGTTGAGAACGATCATTCAGCAGTATGTAATACTGAATTATTTAATTACTAAAAAAGTAATTAAAAATTTTAAATTTGGGGGGGTCCGGACCCTTGGCTATGTCCTTGGTGGGTTAGGGAGGGTACTACAACACAAAGGTGTGCGGAAATCAAATTTTGTTATCGATTTATAACATTGTACTAAGTTTGTTTACAGATTTATTTATTCATTTTCTCGTTGGCATCATGGTTATCCATAAGACCAATTTAAAAATATCTGCTAACTGTCAACCAAGTACCAGGGAGTAATATGCACAATCATCAAACTCAGTGTTGGTCATATAAAAGAATGAAGCTTAATGCAACTTTCAAGTCTTTATGACAGTTCTTCTTCGAGATATCTGGCAGGCAATTGTAATCACTTACCAAAGCAAACTTCAGAATTGATGATATTGTTTGTCACACTGGCAAACACAATTTCTGGAGATTGTTCTGCAGAAACTTCCTGATTAGGATTCTCACTGTAAACATTTATAATAAAAGTTGTAGTTTTAACAAACATATATCTTTTGAACAACTAAAATTGTACAAGAATTACTATAATACATTATAATGAATATAAATAAATTAAAAAAAAATCACTAAATACACACTTTTCACTGGCTTGTAACTCTCGTGTCTTAGAATGTTGAGATAACATGTACACTAATGTATAGCAGTTGTGTTTAGTGGTGTGATAGTGGGTCTGCAGTGTAGTAGGGCCCTGCAGGTATGGGAGCTCCACCGTGACAAATATTTTAAGAGGGGAGAGCCCATAAAGAACCTCACAGAAGCGTCCCAAAATCCTTACTGCAACTACTGCTTGTGATCAGGTTGTAGAATGTTGTACATGTCTGACTTTAGAGTGGAGTTAGACTAGTTACACAAGAGAAGACAATATACACATAACACTGTCGTTATAACACAAAGGCTAAAAATGAACAGTTGGCAGAGGGAACAATTTAATACTTATGGTTTGAAACTTAATTTATAGGCTAGAGGTTGTGTCCACACCAAATTACAGAACTTTTTGAAATTTAATTATTTTGTAGCAGTTGTAGCTGGTCTTATACTTCTTCAACTTTTATAGCACATGTTCTAGAATATATTGGGTTTCCACTGGTTTGATTCCTCAGTGATTTTTGTTGTTCTACGTTGTGTTGGCACGCTGCATCCTGAGTGATAGGCATGAATGACATTCAGCCAATTTCATGGTTGGTCATGTAGCATCATAGAACTCATTCTTGTCTATGTAGAAATAAACTTTCATGCTAAATTCAAAGTGTACATATGAAATCTTTATCTTGATAACTTTTTTTGTTCTTTTAGGACAAGAAGCTTAGAAGATTGTGCCTAGTCCTACCTTTACGCTGCTTCCAGAGTGACAGAATATTCTGGATGGGTAAGATTGGGGGTAGGGGCCTTCTGTTGAGTTTCATGAGGGAAAATTAAGGGCACTAATCTTAAGTCATGTCCTCTTGGAAGAAGGGAAAGCCAGCTCTGAACCAGCCTCTCTAGTCAAAGTAGGCAGGGGGTGGCACACCTAGGCTGGCAAGAATCTTTGACTCTTAGGAACGAACCCTACCAACTGTCATCTCCCGCCTTAAGATAACTTGCCACATGATATATTAACATTTTTGTTCAGTACATTAGGTTTTATACCAGTGTTCAAATAAAAGCTCCGATAAGCTACGAGGGTACTAAACATAAGACAGCACTGAAATCAAATATTGTTACCATATTGTAACATTATCTCCGGTCTATTATCATTTCTTTTCAACCTAGGACTAGAATTGTCATTTGTTAACATCTTATATGATTGTACACAGTTTGCTAAAAAGGTATATATTGAGCTATATTTTTGCTGCTGCCATCATGGTTATCTATAATATCAATGTAAAAATATTCGCTTCATTCGTTTTTGAAGTCCGAACAGCAAACAAGAATAAACTTTTTCCAGCCCCACGATGATAGGTTTCACTAAAGCTCATCCAATTACTTGATAAAGCAGTCTGTTATTTACACATTTTTTTTCAATTAAAATATTTATTTTACAAAATGAGTAAATTTTAAAATGTTAGCACTTGGCATTGATCAAACTGATTTTCAAAAATTGTTACACGAATATAAACATGGAACAATATGAAATATATTTTGTTCCTTTTGGTAATAAAAATCATATTATTACCAATCAGGATAAGCAGGATAACCATCAATAAATTAATTTCAATATCAGAATGAATTTTGCACCCACACACAAGTCATTAATTTACAAAATGTTATTGAAAATTCCCTAAACAGTAGTTTTTGGTATTCCGAGATTATTTTATATATCATGAACAGTCAATCGACGGTTACTTTCAATCACAAGTCTCACACGCTCCATATTTTCCAGCGTTGTTGTCGGTGAAGATTGGCTAGAACAAGGGTCACTGTCAACAGATAGATGTGCAGCATTTTTTAAACACCTGTACCGTTCTTTTATCTGTGTTGTGATCATACTTTCATCCCCAAAGACCTTCTGTATCATTTCAATTGTCTCCGTACAACTCTTGCCGAGAATGAAGCAAAACTTAATGCAAATTTGTTGATTAGTTCTTTCTGTCATTTTCAACAGTATACAAATGCGAGGAACAGAAAAAAAACATGTGAGACAAATACACACTGGGCGTGGTCCAAGGTGTTCAGCTGGAGACTACGGCATTCACGTAGTTCATGAGGGACTACTTGTTACGCTTATATCACACAGAGACCGCTCGGGTGCTCTGGCATGAATATATAAATGCAGGTTGGATACTTTTCGGACAGACCTCTTATTCCAAAAATGTCCATTTCAGTTTCGGTTTTCAAACTCCTGGATATCTTCTTCATCTGGGCTTCAACTCTTTGGCTGCACAAACTATTCTCAGTAAACATTTACTCCATAGAAAATCCATTTCAGTCAAATCAATGCTTCCTAGTTTTGCTATGCATTACAAATCTGAGATCAGAGAGTTACTGAATAAAGCCAAAAGTAATTAATTGAGGACTGAATTAAATATATCTAAAACAATACAGTGAATTTTGTTATACTTAATAAATACTTACTTGTAGTGGTTTTTTTCAAATGATTGGGTTTTTAATTTTATACAGCCTAGCAATGATGTGATGAAATGATCTTTGGAAATTCTTTGGTTTAATCCATTGCAACACAGAACTTTGCGGAATTCCTCTTCAATAGTTCTGAAACATATATATAAATCACTAATTCAATAAAATGTGTGCTTAACAATGTTATAAAAAGATAGCATCGATAAGTTTAAAATTACATTACGATGAGCTTCTTTTATTTGGATTCAAACTATAACGTTTTTATCAATCAATTACTATATCATTTTAATTATTAAAAATCATTTTTATTTTTAACTACTTTAATTAGAATTTTATGAAAATATGTAACCCCAGCTAAAGTGGGGTAGGGTCGTTTGCCCCGGGTGGCAAAAGTATAGAAAAAAAATGCGTAACAACTACACATAGTTTTGTCAGTCTCCATGCAAATCGTTTTACACTAGGATCAAAAAGTATAGATACCTAAGTTTAAGTGTTAACCACTGACAAAATAATAGAGCTACAATAGCAGGAATTACTTTAAATGTTGTTTATTTCTGCATTTAGACATATAAAGCAAAATTATAAATTACAACCAAACTTTGAAAATTCATAACTCAGAAACTTAAGATGCGATTAAGACAAAATTTGTATAAGACAAGTACATGTATACTGTTTATGAGTATGTGATTGTAGAATTACTGTATATGAAAAAAGTTCTTGTTAAATTACCATCTTATCTTTTATTCTTGACCGATCGCTTAAAAAAAGTTAACATTGATCATGTTAAAAGAAGTTCTTAAAGCCATTTATCTTAGACGTCTAATTTTGTTAGCCACTATTTAAAATGATTAATTTTATAACAAATTTACTTGAAAAAGGTTTCCTTAACTTATTGCAGCTGGTGCCTGATCTCAAACCGCCACACTACCGTGCAAAAACTGTCTTGGGCAGTAAAAATAATGCAACAAAATATGTCAAGATGGCATGAGCTTTAAATGTTATTTATACATCAGTCTACTAAAATATTTTAAATTTGGCAAAACATTTAACAGGTTGAGAACCCTCTCATTAAACAGTCCAGAAAGGTCCTTTGACCTTGCTTTTTGATATTCAGGATGGGTAATGTTAGGAATAGGGGCCACCTCCTGTCGAGTACCATAAGGTGGGCTCTATATCTGTCCTTGAAATAAGAGCCACTTAAAACTGTGTCGGACACCTAACTCAAATATTTCTCTCACGGCAACCATCGGAAGCAAAAGGATCGTCCATGTACAAACAACAGCAAATTAACCTAACTGTAGTTGCGTGCATTGAATGATCATTTGTGTTGTTTTGTGTCTCAAACAACTTTCAAAATGTCAGAAGAAGTTATTGACGAATTTGTGTATGTAGACTAACTTTTGGAAATGATAGAGGCAAAGCTCGTGCTATTATAACATCACAAGAAAAGATCATCTCAACCATTGTGAATCATTTGGACAAACTGCAGTAAGCACTCTGCAAAATTACATTCTTCTAGTTCATTTATGCTAAAGGCTTAACAGGCAACTAGTAATTTTTTGATTTCTAAATTCAAAATATGTCTTTGTCACAAGCAATCCCACACTGGAGGAGCAAACTGTCAAAATGATTTCAACATAATGACTCGATACTTCAACGCGATGGATGGTTTCCCACTCAGCGTTTTTTTTGCTACGCCATTGTTCTCAAATAAACTAAGTCAATTTAAAGGGCTTAAAAATCAGACCATTAAGATTTAAACAATGAGGGACTGTCCAAAGAAAGTTTTTAAATGAAATTACCTTGAAATGGATAACAATTTAAGAAATTTTACAACTAAATCGACTTTTAAAATGATTATTTATGGGCATAATGATTATATGAGCATATATGATTATAAGCTATAATTTATTATTCATCTAACATTTAGACGAAGGTTACCCAAACATCATAACTCCAAATATTCCTTACCCTTCCAGTCTCTGTCGTTTTGATGGAGAGCAAGTTGAAATTAATTCAAAATTATTTAAGAAGCACCATGAAATAGATTAACAAATTTTAGAACTATATCAATTGAACATCTAAAAGTATAAAAATCTCTTTTGACGTAATCAATATATTTGCGCCTAAAAATCTAGAAAGTTAAAAAATTTGAATACCATATCAATTGAACATTAAAGATTGTAAAAATTTAATTTGAAATAATATTTGCAGCCAACAATTTTGAAAAGTTAAATTGTGTTAAGTTCAAAAATAATATTCATTCTATTTTTATCACATGGTAATTTATTATAAAGTTTTTAAGCAGAGGTTAGTGTGTTTTTATATAAATATGTGTCTTTGTTTCGTTTACAAAAACAGCTAGTGGATCGTGAACAATTTGAAAATAGTAAGTAGTATTTAATATTAATGACTTAGTATATAATTATGGCAACATTAAAATTTTGTAATTTTTACAATGTTCATGATTTAACTGCAAATATAAAAAAGTTATGTATAAAAAATTGTTTTGGTTTGTTCTCATCTTTCTAATAAACAAGTATTATATACCTTATAAACTTCAGTTTTATCATTGGTACAAAAGTATCACGAATATAATAATAATTATTAATTACTTAAGGTATATTTACAAGCTGATTTAGTAGCATCATCAAAGAAAGTTATAAATTGGTTGGTGGGATAGGGCGGCAATTTTTGAACTTGCCCCCTCTGAAAATAATATGTACCTACGGCTCTGCCTATAACCTACTTAATTTAAAAGGATCATGTGAAAAATAAGTTAAAAGTATAATTTTACTGTAAAAATAAAAACAAATGATAAATGAAACTAAATAAGTAAATTAGTTAAATTAAATAAAACATTAAAATATGTTTAGTCATTATTTTAGGTGTTTGAAAAATTAAGTAAGGTAAACTAATATCCTAATCTATTTTGCTTTGTTTTTAATACTGAGCTGTTTATTTTGTCACATCTTTGGTGCCTTAACTTAAAAACTATGATGCGTCTTTATGATATTAATTTACAAAAATAATTATACTATTTTTCATGTGACTCCAGATATACATACTTATCTTTTTGCCATGTAGAATCTTGACAAGTGAGGAAATGTATAAGTGTGTTTATGTCTACAAATCCGTTACCATCGATATCACATTTTGTAAAGATGCTATTTAGCACTGAAACAATTAAATCACTGTCATAAAAATGATTAGTTAAACATGAATTTCAAAATTTGTTAAACATCAAACACTTTTATAACCATCCCAGAGTGTATAAGGGTGAATCTAAAAGTTTGTGGACTGAGCTTATATACTGATTTGGCTTACATAATTTAGCTTTCACTGTGATAATTTTCTAAATACTAACCCTGAGATTCAATACACTTACTCCAGGATTGTTGCCAAGCTCCAAAAGTGTTTTCAAAATGATTTTTTTCAATACTGTGCTGGACCTTTTTAGAGTTTTATTGAAAATCTTGCATTGACATAAAGTGATCCAATTCAACTGTTGCTTGAGTTTCAAAAACAGAGTTAATGGTACATGGTGCAAAGTCTGATGAACAAGGTACAACAGTCATGTGGTTTGTTTTCGCCACTAGGTTGTTTTGATAGAAGAGTGGGCTGGTGAATAGTTGTGGTGCAAAAGTTCTTTTGCGCTTCGTTGAGAAGCAATTGAATTTATTTGCACAAACGCATCGCATGCCCAGATTTTCTGGCATTGTCCATAATCAGTGTTCACTTTCTCACAAATCTGCTGAATTGATCGGTGACTATCTTATGAAATGATTAGACAAAATATTTCAAAAATTTTCTGGTATTGTGCTGGTCTTGGGATGTCCTGATTGCTTGTCACCTGCAACTCTGTCTTGGCCAGCTTTAAAACAGGGTCCACCACCAGCTTTAGCAGGCCCGGAAAGGATAATCAGCTGGGTCCCATTATGTCTTGGCACCTGGTCCCTTCAAATAAGCGTGTCGCAAGGCCCCAGTAAAATTATCCGAAAAAATCAGTCTGAGTAAGGGCCCCCACTGCCCATACTGCCCACCACTTAAAAACGGTTATGTGGCTCAAAGGTTCCTTGTTTCCTTAATCATTTCATAAGTCTCACTGCCCAATTTTCTGAGTTTGACAAAACTTCAAGCTATTCAATATATATATTATTGCCTGTCAATTATTTGGTTCTGTACATTTGTGTGGAACAGTATTATCAATCCAGAGTTTTGGATGCAACGCCATACATTGTCTACTTCAATTATACTTTTACAATCATTCCTGATAATCTGATTTAAAAAATATTTATAAGGCAACTTCAGAGCAAATATATACCCTAAGCTTAAATTTAACGTTTATATTCAAATTCTAAGTTTTGACTATAGGTTATTATGGAAAAGAGTATAACAAATGTTTTAATACTACTACAATAATTGCAATGCAACAAATAACGTAACAACTATATATTATTGTTTTAATAAAATATGATTGGCATATAAATGATCAAACTAACATGTAACATACTCATCAATTTTAATTTTAAATCAAGTTGTTTATTTAAGCAGGAAGTTATAAAAACATATTCATAATTGTCAGTTAAGGAATTACCATACAGGTGTAAAATAACCTGCCATCAAACTCATCTACTTTTCTCACATCAATAGGCTTCTGTATAGATGACATGTAACATTTGACATTTCAAAATTGTAACTAGCATAGGATTTTTATCACATCTTTTGTATTTCCTTATACAATTATAATTTAGAGTTTAGAATTATATTTATAGATGTTATTTTATTCTGTTAAAAATATAATATAATAATTAAATGGTATTTCAAATTTTTAATATATAACTTGTTGCTTAGGTTTGGTCTGAAATAAAACAAACTGAAATATAGGGAACTGATTTAGTATACAAATACTAATAATAAAAATGAAATTAATTAAATATAAATAATATAAATTGTAAAAAGTTAAAAATCATGTTGAAAATCTAAGTGGCATTACAGGTTACTCAGATTCTGTGACAGCGCATTTGATCTGTTATGCTCCTTAGAAACAAATCTTTCATAGATGTCACATATTTTGTAGATCATAAGTCTGTTTTTCTCGCAGATAGTACCTCAAGGCTAACTTAAAAAAACAGACAATAGAATAAGTTAATAGAAACTTTTGCTTTTGAACTTCCATACACAGCATTCATGGTACATCAATCCCACTTTTCATCTGTAATCCTAGTAAACAATCCACATAAAAAATATTGTAATCATCCCTTTAGTTTTCTATGATGATGAAATTACAGGTTAAGTTAAAATATTCAAATTCAAAATAACAGTTGATAAATTACTGCAAAATGACAGGGTAAAGTATGATAAGCGAAGCCGCTTTTTATATTGCTTAGTATAATCATTGATACTTCATATATTTAATAACAGAATTACTAATTAATATCAACATATATCTAAAATAGGAAATAAATCATGTGAATGTTTGAAACTAAAAGAACTAATTTAATGTACACATTGACATAATCTCATAAATAATAAAGAAACCATAATAACAAAACAAACACCTTGAAATCAAGAAAAACACAGATGAAGTAGTTTTTTAAACAAAATATTATGTTTACTATCTGGAAATATGTTTACAGTAGGTATAGATGATGTTATTGTTCAATTTATTTTATCATTTTGTTTTGTTTTTATTGTTTTTTTTTTATCTGTTCATTATATCAATTGATGTAATTAATGTTATTTGTTAATATCAATATAGGTCTGCTTATTATACTCTACCAAAATGTCATATGATTAACCTTTACAATAAACTGTTTGTTTAATTATTATGAGTTTTCCTTGCAACCACAATTTTTTACTTAGGCCTATAAGGTGAATGTAATTTGGTCCTTGGGAGATTAAAATTGAGAATCCCGATGGATTGATATTTACTATCTTCAATATCAAAATGAAGGTAGTAGAGGTGGAGTTTCACATCAAATTTCAACCATGTGGTAATATGATCACATTTTAAAGTCACTAACAACATAATTATTATAACACTGTTAATACACAATTTAATATACTATTTAACAAACTATAATATAACCGGTAACCCTCAGGTACTTGGGTTAACTATCCCATTCCCAATGATCCAATTGTTTTGAAATTTTGCAGGTGCGTTCCTACGCCAGTAGTAAATATATGTACATGACTAATAGGCAGTAAACTATATGTAATAGAGCAAAACCAAGATCACAGTGATTATTGACTCTGGACTTAATGTAAGAGATATTGATAACTTAATAATAACCATCAATACAATAAATCGATACTGATTAATTATTTTGAACAATTAACTTAAATAATCTATACCTTTAGCTGTAAACACTTTCAAATAATACTCGTAATGTAATATTTTAATTTTATATAAGAAACATTTGATTATTAAAAATGGCAGTCAATTTTAGAAAACTACACGACATTGCCTTGAAAGATGATAAGCCATGTTTTTCGTGACTTCAACATGTTGAACACGTACCAAAAAACCTATTATGTGACATTTGTGGGAAAGAAACAACTGTAACTGTGAGAGAAGCAAATATGGTCGTCTTCAGTTTTCCTAATTTTGGTTATAATAATTTGTTTGATCACTCTAAATATTGAATTCATATTTTAATTTAAAACATGAGATTGTTATTGAGGACTATAGGTGCTTTATATCGATTGATAGTCTAGGATTTGAGATGCGAATATTAGGTATCGATGATTACATTCTTAGATATAAAAAACCGGGTCCGCTTATTGTACCCTACCCAATTATAGTTATAATAATAATACAGTATACCTTGTTATCATTATAAACAAATGTGTTTCAATTGGTGAAAGTTATACAATACTCTTCTAAAATAATCTGTCAATGATGAAACTGAAGATATAATTGATGATTGATATAGTTTATTTACTGACGTTGTTTATCAACTCTGCAAAATAAATAAAACTACTTACTTTCCAATATTTCTTCTTCTGAATTTTCACACATTATACTAAATTTATATCACAACAATTTTCCTATTATAGGCCTAAATTCAAACAGTTAAATTGTAAGATTAAGGTTAAATTGTATTACTCAAAGAGTAACGAATAGGAAACGGAACGCGTATAATGATGAACCAAAACTCACTGCCTTTTAAATCATGAGAAAATTTACATTTGTATTAATATAAGAATATTAAAAGTTAATCTCTAATTGTATTGTAAAATATATGTATAGCTATGAAACGTTATTTCACTCCACAACAGTGTTTAACTGGTTACGTAATATTATATTACTAGCTAGTTAATTAAATCTTTTCATCAGCATCGGAAAATAATCTCAATAGATTCAAATTTACATTTTAATTTTTGTATACAGTTACGCATCATTCTTTCCTTATACATTTCGAAACAATAACATTATCTATATTTAAGAATTAAGAGGCGGTATCGCACAGTGGAACGAAGACGAAATAGCGTCAGTTTTGTAAAAGAACAATAATTTGTTATGTTATGAACTTTCTGTTGATTTATGGAATATCACCAATTTTTGTCTAAAAACTCCTTTCATCCCAAAATTCTTACTTAAAGTAGAATAACTAAAAAAATTAATACAAAAGTTGAGCAACTTTCTACATTTTTGTACAATTATTATATAATATTATTTAAAATTTCGGTTTAGAATTCATTTATGAAATAAAAAAAAACATTAAAAATCACAATAAATTGTACAAAAATTATGTTATTATTACATGAAAATGGTAAGTTATTAAGAATAGTTTAATTCACTAAGTTCCACAGTGATTTAGTAATGTTTCGTACTAAATATATTAAAGAGCGGTACACATTTCAGCTGCGAATATTTGCGTTTCAGACTTCAGCACTTGATTTTATTTACAATTATATCAGATCGTTATCATAAAATGAGGCAAATGGGAACGAGGAAAACAAGTTTATACAAACACGATGCACAGTTTATTACTAGATAAGGTTTATCAATGTAAACAATAACCTCATTATTTGAAGATTTCTAATCTTTATACAATAATAAGAATTGAGTTAATTTTGACTTAGTTGTGAATTCTTTTTGTTCTCTTAGGACAAAAAGCTTATAAATTGCATTTAGTCCTGTAAGAACCTTTGCACTGCTTCCGGAGTGACAGGATATTCAGAATGGGTAAGGTTAGGGAGTAGGTGCCGCCTCCTATTGAGATCCATGAGGAAGAATTAGGGCACTCCATCTCAAAGTCATGTCTCCCCGGAAGAAGGAGAGGCCAGCTCTGAACCAGCCTCTCCAATCAAAGTAGGTAGGGTGTGGCACACCCTTATTGAGGCTAGCAAGAACCTCTGAGGTTAGGGAACAAGCCCCACCAACTCCAACAGTCATCTCCCACAGTAGACTAGACCTATCGAATTGGCCATGAACCCCAGAATGTCGACATTTGTGATTGCCCAGTTTTAAATGACAAGTCGGTTTTTACTGTGCCCAGTGGTGGGTTCAACTGGAAGGTATAAACCAGCCAGAAGTGATCCCTGCTGGGGTGGATTCCTTACCTCTTTGAAATCCAATTGGGAGTTGGTTATTCCTCTTTGAAGTACGTTTCAGTGTATTAATTCCCGAATTCACACCAACAAAAAAATTTCTCACAAGATATTGGAATCTTCTGTCATATAACTTTAACTTTCCAGAGAACATGCCATGCTTCCATATGGGGATTTTGTGACAGACGTTTTGTTCTGTAAAGCTAGTTCTTCTCTTGACTCCGGTAAAAAAGTCTTGCTTGCTTACACGATATGTGCTTTCTCTCACTTACACACACACACACACACACACACACACACACACACACACACACACACACACACACACACACACACACACACACACACACACACACACACACACACACACAAAGATAAATTATGTATTTATCTTTAATGGTTAAACCCTATTGTTTGTCTAATCGTATGTAAAAAACTTACATCGACTATATAAATATTTATTTTTAACGTGCAGTTTTAGTCATACATTCAGGTAATTGAAAGTGAATGTAAAAATTTATAAACTTCTTAGTTCTATGTAATACAATTTACACTAGTTGTGAGTTGTTTTTACTTTCTAACTAACGATTTCCTTAATATCTTTCAAAGTTACACTATACTAGTTAAAAAGAACATTAACATTTACTATTCATTCATCATCACATCTACGAAACCAAACCTTAATATATAATTTAAAGATTTTCCATATACAAAATTCTGTAGTAAAATGTAATACGGTTTGTCAGGTAATATTAGAAATATTATCAATTTTGTTACATATGAAACGAAACACTTTAATTGGCAGTATAAAATCCAAAAACGGCTTTAGAACGCATTCACAACTTCCTCCTCCATGTGGCCAAATCATACCTTCGTTTTGCCAACTGTTTACAACTTTTCAACATATGACACGGCTATCGCTACAGCCTAGAAAAGCAGAAGCTGCTCACGTATGAGTGTATGACCGTTGTTGTGTGGTGGTTTGGTTATGTGAATAAATTAACAAATTGAACTCTAAAGTTAAATTAGTGATTTAACCAGCTAAAATCATTCTTTGAGTTAGTCTTGTTTGTTATTGTTTGGCGACTGTTGTATATCATACTTTGATAATTTAGTCAGGGATAAAACCTACATCAAGAAATGGAAACTACAAGGTTTGTACTTGCTGTGTTTGCGGCCTTTCTGATTAGTTCAAGTTATGGAAACACTTGTGTTAAACCAGAAGTTACTGCATCTCAGTATACTACACAAGATGCTACAGTTTTAACCAGCATTGCTTACGTAGCAGAATTTAACTTGAAATGTGCCAATGGTGTCAAAGGTATTCCCTTGTATGCAGAAGTTTCTGGGAAAACCTTGCCTGCTGCAAGAATTGGAGATGACAATAAATATCAGGTCAGTTGGACTGAAGATGTGAAGAAGGCCAAGAGTGGAGATTACAGCGTAAATCTCTATGATGAAGAAGGATACGGAGCTTTGAGGAAAGCAATGAGAAGCGGTGAAGATCTCTCCACTGTGAAGCCTCTGGTTACTATTGTAGTAAACTACCCTGGAGCGTACCAAGGACCGTGGGTAAATTCTGAATTTATGGCTGCTGTTCTCTCTGTTTTAGTTTGGTATTTAGCTTTTTCAGCAAAGTCGAAACTTCTCTCATAGCTCAATAAAATAATTTCATTAAATTAATTTAATAGTTTTATTTGGTTTGTTAAAATTCTTTACTTTTGTATTATTTTGACTGTTGTTGATATTTTTGGATTTGACATTTTTATACGAGTGATAGGCTAGGTCTATAATTTATTAATAAAATAAATCCGAACAGAACAGTGTTTATTTATGTCCACCAAACTGTCGAGATAACATTCATTAAATCGTGTTTTACTCTTAATTTTAGAGTAGGCCTAATTCTGAGGTATTAGACTACTGGATCAATTTCAATTTGGTTTAAATACTTTTAAATAAGTTTGGGTACTTTAGTATTATCCGGAGGCCACTATATTTGGAAGGGGTTTTCTTACTGTGGAGTTAATAAAAACTACATTAAATTAGAAAGAAAAGGCTATTTTACTTATTGTGAAAATTGCATGTAATAATGACGATTGGTTCACGTTTTCTTCCTCTCAAAAGGAAGTGATGTTGGCAAGAAGGAGGCCACTGTGTTCCTCTACTATTTGTTATTAGGTTTAGATTTGGTTATCATAAATATGTTATTAGTAGAGGTTTAGATTAGGTTGTCATAAATATGTTACTAGTAGTACCAAATTTAAAGATGACGTTTATTAGCTTACTAGTGCATACAATATGTGAGCTTGAATTTTGATACTATCTGGAGAAATACTTTTCTATTTTCACCAAAAGTGTGGGGTGGCGCCAAACCGAAGTCTGCAATGATGGCCAGAGGCATTTCCAATTGGTACTTTCCTGACATAAGATCACGTTGGATGATCTGAGGTCGGGAAAGTACCAAAAGTACCTCATCAGGCTTCGTTGGTGACTTCGGCACCACCCCACACTTGTGGTGATAAAAGCAAAACACTCCTCGAGATAGTACCTACATTCAAACTCAGATCAAGTGAGTGCCCCCTAACTTTTTACATCTGTAATACATATGTATGTATTTACCTACTTATATAGCCTAATAACAAATAGTAGATAGGGACAGAGTAGCGTTTTTCACTCAGAAATTGCTGCTTTTTAGGGGGTTGAAAACAAGAACTGATTGTCATAATGAATGTGATTTTCACATTAAGTAAAATAAAGTCTGTTTTTTCTAATAATGTAATTTTCTTAGGTTTTCAGTATGAAAAACAAAAATAGTGGCTTTCAGATAATACCAAAGTACCAAGCTTTCTGATACAACATAGTAAGAACATATTTAACAAAACTATGTTACAAACATGAATTGATTTAACTGCAAGCGTTAACAGTTTTATGCTGACCTAAGCCAACTACTTGATTGTTGGACTTATTCAAGGGCCATCCAGCCTACCTGAGAGTATTTTTTATAATTTTAACACATTCACAATGATGGCTTATTTTCATAAAAGATAGTATGAGGTATTTATTTAAGTGCGAGATCAAATTTAAAAAAATCACCAAGAGAGACAAGCAATAAAAATGCAATAAGGAAATGTATAGCAGTGTGTACCCCATTGGGTACATGACGGCAGTTGTGAAAGATCGTGTGTACACAATGGAGTATATGTCATCGGGATTGTGTTAACTGGGCTGTAGTATAATAAGCGGCCACCACAACAATCACATCATCAAGAGTTCTGAGTATCTAAAGTACCGAACAATAAAAACCCAAAATGTTGAACCGAATTATGATGAATATATTTTAAATACTTAGTATAATTTGGGTATTATTTAAAAAGGTAATCATTTAATTATTAATTTAAAACTATTTATTATGAACTTAAAAGTGTAACATTCAAAGCAGTGTAAAACTTACTTCTTACTGTTTTAAAGGAAACGTGTCTACTGATCACATGAATAACACATGTTCATCGCAATTGTACTTGCAGCCGTTACTCAAATACTAAACAAATGATTTTACTTTGTTTTAATTAATTTTAAACAATATAGTTGTGTAATACATAAAAAAAACTGGCAATAATTAATTAGTGTTTTTTATTCAATAGGACTGACTAGTTCAGGTATTTCTAATTGACAATTTGGTTTCCTAATTTAATTGTTGCTGTGGCTTTTTTATACTGCAGCATTTAACTGTTATTTGCGATAAATTATTAAAAACTCACCTAACCTAACTATCTGACTGCCGGATCTACCAGATGGCCAATCACCCTACCCAAGGGCTGACGGGCAAATCTGTGAGTCAACCATCTTAAATTTCTTATTTTCCACCATGGCTTCCTTATTCCATGTTTCCTTACCCTGAATGTACCTTTATTAGACCAATTGGCTCTCTTGCTGTATTGGTGACGGTTGGCTCTCAAGTAGGTGGTTTCTTGTGTAGAGCAACATTTTGTTAGTTGTGTTTGAAATTGGTACTGTTTGATAATGAATAGAAAAACCAAATGTTGAATTGTAAAATGAGTCGCAAATGGTTACCAGCGATGATATGAAATAATACTGAGCAGTGTTTATGTTTAGAGTAATTATAAAACTTTTAAATCGTATTCCAATAATTGGGTATGTTTTGCCATTATCAAAATAAATTAATACTTCTAATAACCAATAAACTGTAATTTTGTATTATCATATATAACAACTTTGAAGTTTAGTTACTTTGTTGTGAAGATATTTTAAAAGTATGAAACCAACCAAACCTTTGTATGAAATGAGTAACTGGTTACTCATGTCATGGCGACCGATTCTTCTAGACTCCTGACTTGCCATAGTGGTAAGAAGGTTGTAACAGTTTCTACAAACTAACCTGGAGTGTTCCATGTCTCTTGACTGCTGAGATATACTGCACAATGAATTATGGGTTACTCGTATCACACACATATATTTCTATAAAAGTAACCAGTTACTTAAATAATGTTCATGAAATTCCAATAACACAGTGAACGTGTTAAATGAATTATTTTGATTAATAAAACTGATAAACAACCAATTTTTGTAAATTGATGAAAGAACTTAAAATATTGTTGGGATGGAAAGGTGTTAAATGTAGATAAAAGCTTGATAAGACATCAATAAATAACGCCATTATTTTGACTTTAAAATAGTATCCAGGTGCTATTTTAAGTGAATTTCTTACAGTGTAGAACAAATAAGTCTACACCAGAATTACCAGAATTAGATCTTTTGACAAGAGCGTGATGGTGAAAGTAGTAATAACTATTGTTTATTAATATCATCATTTGAAAGTGCAACTTGGAATGTTCTTGGATACCCTCTAATTGAGACATTAAATCATCCAAATTTATATTGATTTACAGTATAATGAAAATTAACATCATATGAATGATGTTTTAATTTCCAGTTTGTGTTTGAAATAGAGGATGCAATGTGTTTTGCATAGGTTTTAGAAGTCTTTTCTGAAACAAAAAAACACAATTTAATGTTTAAATCAGTTTAATAGCATTTCAAAAGGTGTTTACGAGTTTTAGAATAAAAATGACAGTGCTTGTGTAACCAGAGTTTGCAAATTACTACAGGTAAGAAAATAATATTTCCAATCTTACATATGAACATAATTTATTTGTCCAAATTAAATTAGATTATAATTTCTGGCTTTATATGAGTTTTAGCAAAAGAGATGAATACTTGTTCTAAAGTTGTATTGCCAAGTGCATAGGATTCTATTACAGGAAATGATTTTTTCAACTGTTCCATGGTACCAAACAACTGGGAAAGTTTGATGTTCTCATCTTTAATGTGGAAGTGAAGTGCTTTCTGTAAAAAAGTACAAAACATATTCATTAAAACAGGTTAAATTACAACAACTTCAGGCAGTTTTATTACTGTATTTAAAGTTTAACTCTTAATATCATGCTGACAATTGTTTTTATTTTCATTTAGCATATTAATGGCATATTCTTATGTAGCTAACATAATTAATGTAGAGTCATCATTTCACTTGTATGTGACACCTTCAATGTGTAGGTTGTGGGTCACTCATCAGCATTTTTTAATGCTCTGGTATGCATGGGTGGGGAATGAAGGTCACAAAACTTACAAAGTAATCGATTCCACCACGCACAACACTCCGCTTTTGTCTACAGAGCCTAATCAATCAATAATGACTATTTACACATTCATGAAGAATGGTTACGGAGTCAATGTAAACGCTCAAATTAATGTAATATAATGTTAGGTTAACAAGTTTAAAACCATAAATGTAAAGAGGAAAATCTGTTTGAATTAAAGTCAATAAACATTCCATATTAGACAAATATTATAAGGTACAATGAAAGCATTAAAATGAAGTCTTATGAGCAGGTAAAAACAGTGTCATAAGAAAACTCGTTGAAGCTAGATATCGTGGTCAGTCTTTTCTTGAGATTTTTGCTTTTTTCTTTACCACTAAGCTCATACTGAAGTGGTGTAGTCAAGTGTTAATAATGGGACACTCTTTATACTAGTACATGTCCACAATATCGCCAAATGTATGCCTGCATACCATGTGCGTACATGTCAGAACTTGTCATATAAAGGTTTAAACTTGTAGTTTAATATTATAAAGGGGTTACATAGAAAAGAACTTTAAACATTTAATGTTACAGAAGGTTACAAAATATTGTGAACATCAGGGAAAGAATTGCATATTACCTGTAGAGATTGGTATGTGGAACCAATTGGATCAGTGTGTCAATTGTAGTATATAAGTTTATTTCCATACAAATATATAATAATTTAACCATAATACTAATAATAAAACTAATATGAGAATCTTAAAATAGTATATTATTTTTGTAAAATTTTTATAAACAAAGTGACAACCCACAACATATGAATGGGTTTAGTCTCCCATCTAATGTTATTGAAGTTTTTGGTTTTTCATTCTTAGATGAATTAATTTGACACAGAGGTTGAGTCTTCTTTATAAAAGTTGTACCGTTTTGTAAAATTGTAACAATTTTTGTAAATTGACAAAAGTATTGAAAATAATTTTAATGGTTTCTGTTAAAATTACATACAACATATATTTTGATTTAGCATTACTCCAGCTTTCATAGAAACACAAAGTTTCTAAGACTCGGATATTTACTAATTTTCAAATTGGATGACCTCTACTTATTAGCACTAGTATGTAGCTTATTAAGAAACTTTGGATCCCACTGCTCCTCAAATGAATTTTATAGTGGAATATGGCAAAGAACAATGATTGTTTACACCATTCAAAAACCACCTGGAGACTGGGTTTTAGTTTTTATTTAATCTCTGTCGATACAAAAACACAAATTCAAGGGTTGGACACCACATGACGCTACTAATTTAAGGTCAAGGGAACGGCAAAGTAACCATTGTTCTCTTGGAGACAAAAGTATAGATATATTTGGGGAATTGCCTCTACTGATAAAAATTAAATTTTAAGCTCAATATTCCCATACCTTATGTTCATCTTTCAATTTCACTCTTGAGAACAGTTTGTACATTTCACATATTCAAAGTTTCACACATTATTAAGAAACTTTGGATCCCACTGCTCCTCAAATGAATTTTATAGTGTAATATGGCAAAGAACAACGATTGTTTACACCATTCAAAAACCACCTGGAGACTGGGTTTTAGTTTTTATTTAATCTTTGTCGATACAAAAACACAAATTCAAGGGTTGGACACCACATGACGCTACTAATTTAAGGTCAAGGGAACGGCAAAGTAACCATTGTTCTCTTGGAGACAAAAGTATAGATATATTTGGGGAATTGCCTCTACTGATAAAAATTAAATTTTAAGCTCAATATTCCCATACCTTATGTTCATCTTTCAATTTCACTCTTGAGAACAGTTTGTACATTTCAGCCTTAAGCGCTGGAATCATTTCCTGCAGTTCTCGTACGGTATGTAGCACAAACAGCACTGTGTAGCCTTGTCCAAACTTTTTCTTCAAATATTGTGTGTTCCCCAAGCAAACCAACTGACCATCCACCATGATAGTCAGTCTCCCGCACAGCGCCTCGCACTCCCTCATGCTGAAAATCAAGGTAAATTGTTATATATATACTATTACTGTAGGCTATACACGTTAACAGAAACTCAGAGGAGTATCAGAGTTAAACAAAAATCTTTAACTTCAATAGCTGACGTGATTCAAGTTGAGTTTCAAAAAAATTAAACCATTTTGATATTGCTTTTCCAGTTTTAGTTGACTGTGAAATAAGAGGTGCTGTTTAAAATGTGATGCAATTAATAATTATTTGTATTTACAACAGATTTGTATTTTTGTTTTAAATTGGGACTAACCAAAACAACTATTCAAATTATATAGACCATAATAATTCTCTTTTTGAGTTAAAAGTTAAATTTAAAACGTGGTAAAAGATTTACCATAAATTGTTTTAAAAAGGCGGTCATTCACATTAGTACAACAGTTTTTTCTTTGGTATTGAATATATATATCGTTTGCTTTGTTCTCATTTTCTCTGCTTTATTTATCCAATAAACCGCCGGGTGCATGATCATACTGATCTTCCAGTATAATTTATGGAATATTCTATTTCAGAGTCATTATAATATTATCTTATATTGTTATCAATAGTAATTTTTTGTTTTAGAAGCTAAAAGATTCCAAATCACAATGTGGTTTAACATTATTAAAAACAAATTTCAGTATCTTTTAAACGGTAGACAAATTGGTTTTCAAAATTTTGGTACCTTGAAATTTCTATCTGAAAAACTCATCTAGACCATAAAACCGGTAGGTGATTTAAAAGATAAAACTTCAATACAATATTCAAAACATAATGGATGGTATTACACATTCTTGTTCATGCATAGCTGTTGTTCTGGAATTATTGTCTACAAACCTATGAGATCATAGCAGAACAACCTCTTCTATATCTGTTCATTGAAATGTCGATGTTTTCAGATCAGAATGCAGGGTAATCCATATTCTTGATTCCTTGTAGCTAAGATTCTCACTAATTATTAATGTCTACTAACCTGTGAGATGTAAGAAGAATAGCTTGTCCCATGTCCTTGCTTGCGTTGAGAATCTCCCACAGATTGCGTCTACCAAATGGGTCGACTCCAGCCGTAGGCTCATCCAGGAACACTATGGGAGGGTAACCTATCAGAGCTACAGCTGTGCTCAGTTTGCGCCTGGTACCACTGCTGTACGTTGCACAGAGAAAGGAACGGTGGTCACTTAACCCTGAGTAATCACAAAGAAAATTGTGTTGCCACAGATATTGGTATTCACAATACATTCTTACTCTTAATATCGATAAATGAGAGGAATGTAATCATCTGGCTGGCCTCATAAATGTTGAGAATAAAATAAACTTGAAATAACAAGAACTTTGGTAAAATGCCTATAAGTGGTACGTGGAAATATTACAGGCATTTTGTCAATTATTAAAAGTCATGTTTTTATTTTGTTTTTAAACAGTACATAGTTACGGTGGACTGATAATTAAATATATTCTGTATTTGCCCAGCCTCCACTATGTCAAGAATAATCATTGTACTCTTTTTTTATGTAAGTAATTAAGTTTAAAGAATGAATATTATTTTGGTCGTCTGAAGGAATAAATGATGTCACAAATTGATCTGCTAATATCTATCATACTAGATATTATCTCTGTGTACATAACTAAAAAAATTCTGTTTTTGAGATATTTGCATGTTTGTCTTGAGGATTGGCTTCATTTGGGGTACTCTATTTCATTTCCCTCTGAATTAGAAATACACTATATATATATATATATATATATATATATATATATATATATATATTGTTATAAATAATTGACATTACCCGCGTGTATTGGTGGTTCACACAGACACACACTACGACAGCAAAGAAATCAACGTGCGCATGCGCCAACTTTTACAACAGCTGTTATAGATAAATATTATTATTATTCTTTTCCGTACGTCTTCCACGTGTTACATTGTCGGTGTGCTTAATGTGTATATTTGCTAATTAATAAACATTAACTTGATTATTAATCCTCTGACTATTTATTTACAACAGGTTATGGGCCCAGTAAACGTTTGTGTGATAGCGTTTGGGCATTAAAAAGTTAATAAAAGTCAGTAAAAGTGAAATTAAGTGTGTGTATCACGTTGTGTTAAAAAAGTGGTTTGTATAACCTAAAAAGGATGGCTGGTACAAGTAGAACAATATACAAGCACTGTCGAAGGACAATTACGACACATGGAAAATTCAGATTCGGGCATTGCTGATTCAGAAGAAATTATGGCCGTATGCCGATGGAAGTCTCCAGAAACCAGCAGAAAGTGTTGAAAATGGAAGCGCTGTAGTCAAGTGGGAAGATGGAGATCAATCAGCTCAGGCAAGCATCATTTTGGCGATGGCGCCATCAGAGTTGAAAAATATTAAAAATTGTAAGACAACTCGTGAGCTGTGGCTGAAACTTGAAACGATCTACGCATCAAAAGGGCCGGCAAGGAAAGCCACGTTATTGAAGTCGCTGTTCGTGCACAAGGTGAAGGAGGGGGAAAGTATACACCAGTACCTGGACAACTTCTTCGACGTAGTTGACAAATTGGCGGAAATGGATATCGAGATTCATGAAGATCTGTTAACTACTATGATACTGCACGGTTTGGCCACCAAGTTTTGAGAATTTTTAGTTGCGTAATCGAGAGTCGTGATCAATTGCCAAAGCCGGAAGAGCTCAAGATAAAAATCTTAAATGAATGTTTGGCCAGGGTAGGCGATTCACAAGACGCCGAAGACAAAGCATTCATGGCCAGATCCAGAACACGTAATTTTGGTAGACGTAGCAGCGGCGGCGAAAAAGGTAATTTCAAGGGAAAATGCTTTCAAATGCGGCAAGGTTGGCCATTTTGCCAAAAATTGTCCGAAAAGGAGGATGGAAGATCAACACAAGGAAGTGCTAGGGTAGCACAGGATTTTTACATCTCGGAACTGAACCGAGAAGAGGTTAACAAGGTTCAAGGTCATAGCCAATCCAAGTGGTGTTTGGATAGTGGATGCACAACTCACATGTGCGGCGACGAGGATATTCTTGGAAGATACGGTGACGTGCGATTCGGTGCTCAAGTTAGCAACAGAAGCATCGACAAATGCAAATATAAAGGGCGTAGCCAAGATAAATGTAAGTGGTGGAGTTATTTCAACCGCGAACTTGCATGGCACACTGTATGTACTGGAATTAAGAAACTAATCTGATGTCGGTATCGAAGATTACTGACAAAGGTAATACAGTAATCTTCAATGACAAATTAGCTGAGGTACGTAATACAGATGGCAAAACCGTGATTATCGCCGATAGACTGGGAGACCTGTAACTTTGTAAGAGAAGAAAATACTGAACATGCGCAGGTGGTTACGCGAGCGCAAGCAAATTCTGAGGACACGTCAAGTCAAAAACCTTTTTAGAAAAGGGTGGCAAAAATTTCACCGAAAATTTGGCACAGGAGACTTGGGCATATACACATGGATGCAGTCAATTAAATTATTTGATGAGCAGCTGGCAACCGGGATAAATTTGTCGTTCAAGGGCAAAGCAACAGTATGCGACGTTTGCTGTCGCGGTAAGCAGGCTGCCAGACCGTTCACAGAAAGGGTTGACAGGAGTAGAGTGCCACTAGAGATTGTACATACCGACGTTTGCGGGCCAATGAGGGCAAATTCCAACGGCGGATCGAAGTACATGGTGACGTTTGCCGATGACTACAGTACGTGGTGCGAGGTGTATTTCTTGAAGAAGAAATCCGAAGTACTCGGTAAGTTCAAAGAATATAAAAATTTGTTGAGACATTTACTGGCCGAAAAATTAAATTTTTACAGTCGGACAACGGGTCGGGAATACCGAAATGGAGATTTCGACGAGTACCTGAAGCAGGAGGGGATTCCAGAGAAGACTGTCAGCGCCGTACACACCTGAGCAGCAGAACGGTGTAGCGGAGAGGAAGAACCGAACGCTGCTGGATACAGCCAGATGCATGCTGATCGAGACCGGGATGCAGAAATCATTTTGGGCTGAAGCCATTGCGACGGCGAATTATATCAGGAATCGCTGTCCAAGTACATGTATCGGTGGAAAAAACCCGTACGAGATTTGGCATGGCAAGTTGCCGGACCTCAAACACATGCGTATATTTGGTTCTAGAGCGTACGTGTTAGATAAAACAGTCGGACTTGGAAAAAATGGACCCGAGAGCTGCTGCAGGTAGATTCATAGGATACGACCTGGAAATCAAAAGCGTACAGAGTGCGGCTGGATTACTGGAAAAAAAAACGGTCGTGACCCGAGATGTTACGTTTTTGACGAGAATATGGGGTCATCGAGAGCCAACGTTGATCCACTGGAAGAGTCGATAAAAAATAAAAATTTTGAGAATCAACAATCGAAAATTCAGGACAAGCCAGAGATAATCTACGCGAAGGTCGAAATTGGATCCACTTGAATTCGAAGAAGAAGAAAAAGAAATCGTCAACGAGCAGGAAAACGGGGGGAGATCTTCATCGTCAAAGGAAAAAAGAGTCGGCAGACCGCCTAAGATAAGGGACCGGCAGCCGAGGCCGTCCACGAAGTATCGTAGACCCGAAAGTGTCTCTAGCATTGGATCAGGCCGCGGAAAAGATATGGATACTGGTGACGACGACGTATTCATTGACGACGAGGCAAGGTTCGTGTTTTTAAAAGGCCGTTAGAATCATCCTTTGTGCAAGTTGGAAAGAGACACCGCGAGCAAAAAGACTCCTGCGATTCTGATGAATGCAACAACGAAGATAGGCACATCTTCGAGGAGTTAGTGTTCAATGCCGACGTGCAAACAGATAAAAGCATTAACTGGAGATGACGCTGAGCTGTGGGAAGCGTGCTATCATGGACGAGGTGAAGTCACATCTCGAATATGGGACTTGGAAAGTAGTGCCAAGGCCGGAAAAACAAGAACGTCATCGGTACACGAACTGTACTCAAGAATAAATTAAATCCAGACGGTACAATCGAGCGCAGAAAGGCGCGCATCGTCGCACGAGGGTTTACTCAACGACCAGGATTTGATTACGACGATACATTTGCTCCGGTGGGCAAGATTCGAGTCGATTAGAACTGCGATGGCATTAGCAGCAGGGTTTAATACCAAAGTTCAGCATTGGGATGTCAAAACGGCATATTTGAACAGTGAGCTCAAGGAAGAGCTGTACATGGAACTGCCTGAAGGGGGCTAACTGAGGCCGTGAATGACATCGTACAAACTGAAAGACGTGATTCGAAGACATACAAAGCAGCTATGGAGATGCAGAAAGCATTAAAGAAAAAGAACCAAGTATGCAGTTTGAAGAAGGCTATCTACGGGTTAAAGCAATCAGGAAAAATGTGGTACGACCATTTAACCAAAATTTTAAGAAAAATTGGATTGCAACCGGACGGTATCAGACCCGTGTTTATTCACTGCGAAGCGCGAAAATAATATCATCGTAATTGCTGTCTGGATAGATGATATGTTGGTATTTTCGGACAATGAGGCGCTGCTGGATCACGTAAAACATGAAATAATAAATAAGAAATAGGCATCAAAGACCTTGGAGAAGCCAAATATTTCTTAGGCATCGAAATTGATCAACAAAACGGGATCAAAATGGGACAAAGAGGATACGTTCTGGAAATTTTGAAGAAATTTGGAATGGAATTCCTGTAACCCGGTGGAAATACCCAGCGAGTCCAAGTACAAAATCCGAGGGGAACAGCAGAAGACCGAGGAAAATCTTCGAATAAATCATCCGTACAAAGAGCTGGTAGGCTCATTGATTGTACTTGGCGGTATGTACGAGGCCGGATATATAGCATACACCGTGAGTGCGCTCGCACAATTCAACGACAAATCATCCGATCATCACTGGGGTTCGGCTAAAAAGGTTTTGAGATACCTCAAAGGGACAGCCAATCATTCCCTGCATTTTGATGGAAATATCCGAAAATTGACAGGCTACGCTGATGCGAATTGGGGTGCATGTACACTGGACAGAAGGTCATACACAGATACACCTTCTTGTTGGGCGGCGCAGCCATAAGCTGGCAAGCCAGAAAACAAAAACAGTGGCACAATCAACTGCCGAAGCCGAATACATGGCTCTGGGCGAGGCTGCAAAGGAATCAATATTCCTGAATCGTCTACTGGTTGAATTGGGAGCAACGGAGTCAATCGACGGCACAATTCTTTGCGACAATCAGAGTGCCAAAATGATGTCAGAAAATGCTATGTTTCACCCCCGGACAAAACATATAGACATTCGTCATCACTTCATCCGAGAGAAAGTGCAAGAAGGCCAGATCAAGGTGGAACATATACCGACGGACGAAATGGTAGCCGATATTTTCACGAAATCACTACCATCAATCAAACACTGGCAACATTGTGGGGACCTTGGGTCTGAAGTAAACCGATCCACGCAGATATTGAGGAGGGGTGTTATAAATAATTGACATTACCCGCGTGTATTGGTGGTTCACACAGACACACACTACGACAGCAAAGAAATCAACGTGCGCATGCGCCAACTTTTACAACAGCTGTTATAGATAAATATTATTATTATTCTTTTCCGTACGTCTTCCACGTGTTACATTGTCGGTGTGCTTAATGTGTATATTTGCTAATTAATAAACATTAACTTGATTATTAATCCTCTGACTATTTATTTACAACATATATAATAGTAAATTATCTTCAATGTTTCTGCAGTAGATTATGTTTTATTACACAACAAGATTTGACCCTTGTTTAACATCTCAGACCCAGTTCTAACTATAGGAAAATTAAAAACTAAATAAATTTTTGGCTTGTATACAATATGTCAAAAGATCAAAGAGTATGAACTCGTGTCCAAAAGTGTTGCAAAAGTCTGTCCTATTTTATTACCTTGCTCACTTTTACAGTAAAGCCATCAATAATCTCTAAAATAATAGGTTGCACTAAAATAATACTAAATAATAAGTACTTATTGCTTTTAATAATAAAATCTTTAAAATTCATCACATCAGAATAAATCTAAACTTTCATTTTGCTTGTGTATATTCTTTAGTGTGTTTGAATATGGTTTACTTTATGTTCTTTTAATGGCATAAATTGTTTCTTTGTTTTCTTTAATCTTTTCAAATGATTTATAACAATTTTTTTAATGCTCTATATGAGCGTTAAATGGAAAAGTTATTTCTTACCCAACAGTCTTATCCAGTTGTCCACCTCTGTCTCTACTCGCTTGGGGTGGATCCCCCGTAGTTGTGCGAAGAGTCGTAGGGTCTCCTCACCCGTGAATGACAAGTTGAGGGCTCCTATTTGAGGGCAGTACCCAATTTTTTTCAAGTACTAAAACATTTATACGTTAAATTGTTTACATCTTCAAAATGGTTAATATGGAAAATTGAATTATGTTTACATATGTTATACTCACAGAACGAAACAAAAAGTTTGTATAAACATAAGTTCAGAAACACCTAGATCTTTAAAACAGAATAATGGTTACTTAAATAAACTCCTTGGTCACAAGTCTTGCACTAAGCATTTTGAGGGTTTGTAAATATGATTTTTATTTCAATCCCTGCTAGAGGTTTTCCTACCAGACTAAGGATTCCAGGATCTGCACTTTTCTTCTGAAGAAGATAGAGCGATTGATTGAGCTGGTCAGCACTGTATAATGTTCAACATCATATAGAGCTGGCAGATCAGTTAATATTGGCCCACACCAGCTCTTGTCATTAATCGATAATAGAGTAGAAATAGCTTAATGTGGGTATTATCCTGAACATTTCACAGAATATCCTTTGATTCTAACAGTGAATGGGTTTCTGTGGAAGGCATAAAATTGGAAAGGTGGACTGATGCCTCTCTTAGAAGCATACTTACCCAGCGAAAGATACTTATTTGAAGGTGATTATAAGGACTACCGTCAAGGGTATATCTATCCCTTCTATGGTCCTTAGTTGTTAATGATCCTAGAGGTATTAGAGAGAGAGGTGTATATGGAAATATTTATTTTTTCAATTCAAACAAATCTTTATTTCATCAAAGATATATACAGTTTTACAAAAAGCATACAACATTGTTACAAATCATATCAAAATTATGACATAATATCAAAGCAAAAACAAAATAAAGTAAGGGATCCCACAGGCATTACCTGTGTTGGGGTTTCCGTCAAAATGTACAATCAAATCAAAACAAAACCTCGACAAACTACTGTGCCACTTAAAAATTACTCAAAATTTAAAATACACATGTGATAAATTTTTATGTTTAGCTCCTAACTGTGACATTAAAAAAGATTAAATATAAACACAATACATACAAAATAATAATTCAAAACTAAACCATAGAAACTCTATAGTAAAAATATTTTTTATATTTAATGAAATTAAGTGCCCTTATTTACTTAAACAGAGAAAAAATAAATAAGGCATAATGTCAAATATTATTGTCCCTCTACATAATTACGCATACACATATATATATAAGAAACAAAGTCCTATAACATACACAACAGCAAATCGTACACAAAATAAAAAAGATATTTAAATCGTGGATTTACTTAATAATTTTGAGATATTCATCTATGTTTTCTTGTGTAAAAAGCCAAGTTTTGAGATTGATTAAAAACTTTTTTATACTGTAATATTCTCCAATGATTCCGCTTATTATATTAAAAAATCTTGGTGCCATACAACTGAAAAAATTTTGATGAATAGTGAGATTGGATTTTGGAACTGGTATCAAGTTATATCTCCGTAATTTATAATTGACATTTCGTGCAGTGTTATGTGATGTGCTTCTCATGTAAAACAACTTAAGAACTTTAAATACGTAGAGGTTGCGCAATGGAAGAATCGTTAATTTATTAAAAATAGGCCAAGAATGATCTAGTTTACTCTTTTGTGAAATTAGGCGTACAAAGTGTTTCTGTACAATGACAACCAGATAAAGTGTTGTGGGGTATGCTCCCCTCCAGCATGGTAGACCATAGCCCAATTTTGATCCTACTAGTGTATGGTAAAGAATCAAAAGAACATTTCTAGGACAGTAATTCCGCAATAAAAAGAACTTTCTTAAGCTAATAAAAAGATCTTTTTTTAGTTTTTGAATATAATTTTTCCAAGACAAATTTTCATCAACTACTAAACCCAAGTACTTAATGTTATTGACTTTATCGATCTTTAGGCATCCACAATAATTCAGCTGTATACGATTACAATTTAACTTATGATAAGTAACAGGTGTATTAAACAAAATCTCCTCCCTTAGACTAAAAACCATATACTTTGTTTTTTCACTCAGGATCATAAAGTTACTATCAAACCAAAGCCTCAACGCTTCCAAGTCGCTAAGTAGCTCATTAAAAACCACATTTATATCCTTATCACTGTATATGAAGGCTGTATCATCAGCAAAAACAACAAGCTGTCCTTTAAAATTACTGTTGCATAAATCGTTAATGTAAATTAAAAAGAGAATAGGGTCTAGTACTGAGCCCTGAGGCACAACCGTGTTTAATTTTACCGAAGTTACTAGTAACATTCCCGATTCTTACACATTGTTCTCTATATATATACACAGACCATGTCTGTCTTTTCTGTACAGACAGAACCTTGTATTGGGTGAGTATTGGCAGATTTATTAAGCAGTTGCAGAGTTTTAGAATTAACACTTATGCTAATGAAAATGTGGTGTAGAGGAACATGCGTGTCTGTCAGTCCTGACAATATAGAAGTGGTCATCTTCACTGAAAGATGGATGATGGATGGTTTGCCAGTACATGCCAAGACAAGTCAGCTAGCTACTTTATTACCAGGGTTCCTTAAGTATCTGACATTCATCCTGAATAATAAACTAAACTGGGCAAAATGTTTAAAGAGTAAATTAACAAAGCATTTATGTGGCATATGAGATGAAATCCAATGTGGATGTTATCTATTCATTAATGTTTAAAACTACTACTTTTCTTTGGAGTTCTTATGTGGTGGTTAGCCTCCTTCAAAATAGGATAAAATATACAACATTCCTTTATAGTAGGTTTTGTTCAAATGTTTTTATGCGTATTTAGTTATTGTAATGAATACGTCATATCTTTCTGAACACTTTATATTGGTTTATAGAGTTTTTTGTAAAAAAAAAATAAAGTTACTTAACAACACTGTGTTTTAATGTTGATAATTATCATATATAAATAACTTATTACTATAAATAAACCTTTTAATTTGAGGATACATTTTCCTATGGTTGTATCTCACTAACAGTTTCTATGTTTTATCTGTAGGATTTTTATTTCCATCTTAAAACCTCTAGAAATTTACTGTGTTGTGGATAATTTACAAGATTACAAATCAAGTTTCTTCAAGATTACAATTCAAGTGAAAATTACTATACCTTTCAAGTAAACTTTGATTTGATCAAATGTTTTCACCTGTGTTGTATTTTTTCTCAACGTAGCGTTGTAACTGACTGCATCACCACAAGTAGGTATGAGCTCACCAACCAACATCCTGAAAGTTGAAGACTTCCCCGCCCCGTTTTTACCCAACAGACCGAAGCATTCTCCCTTCCGCAAGCGGAAACTCATTGGTCGGACGATTACACTTTTGGAAGAGAACTTCTTCCCGAGACCTATAGTCAAGAAGACTGCTTTTGGATCTACATCTGAACAGAAAAAAAGAATACAATAATATATGTCATGTTATTGCACAATATACATTCATGAATTAATAGGTAAATTGTCAGTATAAAAAAGAACTAGTATATTGACTTACGTCTATTTTAATATCTCTTAAGGGTTTTCAGGCAGCGGTCGTACCAAGTTTTGAATAGTAAACCATACAATAACGTTTCAGAATTAATGGCAAACACTATAATGCGATAATTTCTAGCCGATTAAAAATAAACTTAGTACATATACATTGCATGACTAAGTTTGTTAGGTGGTAAAAGTTTTACCACATATTGGTTTAAAAAGGCGGCCATTCACATTAGTACAACGGTTTTTTTCTTTGTTATTTTATTTTTTAAATCAAAATTTATACTTTTTAGAAATTGTCAATCAATTTTTATTCAAACTCATGTTTAATAAATCTTAGGTATTCAGGATGGTAGCTGTTCAAATGTCTTAGAAATCATTAGAACATTGAATCGTCACGTGTCACATAATCAACCTTTCATTTTCACAGGGCATTTTTCCAACAAAACTTAAACTTGCAAAAGTATTCCCTGTTCACAAAAAAGGCAGTGTAACATCAGTGGAAAAACTATAGACCAATATCAATTCTCCCAACAATATCTAAAGTAGTGGAAAAGATCTTACTAAACTGACTGATAACACATCTGACGACTTACAACATCTTGACGACCCAGCAACATGGCTTCCTCCGTGGTAAATCCACAACTACAGCTACAGTTCAACTCTCAGAATTCATCATCGACCAACTTGAAGAGGGTACAACTGTGACTGCCATGCTGCTGGACTTCAGTAAGGCTTTTGACTGCCTAAACCACCTCTACTTCTCCAAAAAGTAGGGAACATGGGCATTAGAGGAGCATCACAAAACTGGCTTGTCAGCTACCTGAAAGACCATCAGCAACTAGTTGAACTGAACTATAAAAACAATAATACATCCCATAAAGCAAGATCTACCTTACTCCCTATCACTAGTGGTGTCCCTCAGGGATCGATTTTGGGACCAGTGCTTTTTATTCTGCTAACGAATGACCTTCCAAGCTATCTTCTTGACTGGGCCCAAGCAATGCTATATGCAGATGACACAGCCCTTCTTATTGCACAAAAAGACTCAATATCCCTCGAATTTAACTCTTTTATAGCCTTGAATATGACCAAACAATACTGCCAACATAATAATCTTGTTCTTAATGACAGCAAAACACAGCAACTTATATGGAAAGGCCGAAGAACCAGTGACTACTATGGCTTACCAGAAATAGCTCAAGATAATGAAGCAAAGTACCTCGGCATTATAATAGATGACAAGCTATCTTGGAATCCACACATTGACGATCTCTGTAGTAAGCTTAACTCCAGTATTTATGCTCTTAAAAGAGTAAAAAGTTCTTGTAACCAAGATACTACCAGGACAGCATATTTCTCTCTAGTTGAGTCTCACCTGAGATATGGATTATTAGCATAGGGCAACTTCAGCTAGAAACAGGGACCATGTTCTAGTTCTGCAAAAAAAGGCTATTCTAATATTAGCAGAACTGACTCCTCACGAGTCATGCCGTCAGGCCTTTGAAGAACTTGGAATCCTGACAGTGGTCTCACTCTATATTTGTGAGGCCACCTGCTACACAATAGCTCAGAAACCTGACCACCTAGGTAACAATCATAACTATAACACAAGAAACGCATATGACTATGCCCTGCCAACGCACCACCTCACTCTGTTTGAAAAGAAACCGACATGGGAAGAAAACTTTTCAACCAACTCCCAGAAGATCTGAAGAGACGTAGAGAAGACAAGAACTTCAAGACATCGCTCAAGACCTGGCTGCTACAGAAATCTTTTTACACCCTAGAAGAATTTTTCAATGCCTGACTATTTATGGTAACATTTCTTTACCATATATAAAATTAACTTCATCACCTGTTTTCAACTGTAACTGTTACCTATTTATATCTTCTTGACTGATTTCAACTAAGCTATTATTGTATATACAATTTTAAGATATGAAATGTACAAATCTTTAATAACGACGCCATTACTGTACTCTATGTTCATGTAAATAAAGAATTTTGATTGATTGTTTGATTGATCGTTAGTGACTGTGTTTACATACATGATTTCAAATTGATTGTAACTAAATCAAGTCATGATTTTACAAACAAATGTTATTAGGCTTGCACCAATATTTGTCTTTTACGGTTTCAAAATACACACACATGTATACATATTTATTAACATGCCAACCTTGAGCGTTATTTACCATCAGTGTTCTGCAGATACTAGTAATGCACCTCCAGCATAGTATTTTGAGAGGACAGACGCATTTGAAATCTAACTGTAAAAATATGTTTTTTCTTCTGGACTTATACAGAGTATAAAAATTATAAACATTTACAAGCATTAACTAGTATTCTGCATATCTTAATCAAATTGGCTTCATATGTTTTATGCCTTAATGCAAGTGGAAGTAGTAACAGATTCCAGTTATCTTAAATTCTTACTCACTTCGATTTCTGGTGCACAATAAAGTTTTCTCAACTTCTTTACGGACATCTGAACGTAGATCCATGTTTTCCTCATGTATGTCAGTGTCCATCATCATATCCTTTATCTTCCAGTACAATTTGTTGAATACCTTTTTATCAGCCATCAGTACCAAAATTAAGTACAGTATCCAAATTGTTGATAAATATATTAATTCCAACAGCAGACCATATTTATTCTCTTTACTGTTGAAGACTAACAGACGTTCGTCTATGGAAAAAGATATGTATTCAATAGATAATTTCTGAAATAATAAGTTACTAAAAACTAAGCACTGTAAATACTTAACCATTAAAATGAGAGACCAGTTCAACTAGAATTAAAAGAAAGTGGCTGTGATGGAAAGCAACTATCGGTTTCTAATAACCATCATCACTTATGTATATGCCTATTTATGTATACTCACATAATATAATAGATTACTTTGTTCATTTGTCTTATTACAACAATTAATTATAGATTTTAAAAAATTTGTTGTATACCAATATAAAGTTATAATTTCAAAATTATAAGTACGATAGAACATATGTATTTTCCAACTACATAACTACATTATTAGAGAATTAATAATATAGAAGTAGACGAGCTCCATCATCCAATATCCACAACTAAGCTCAAAGGTAGAACCTGAATATTACATGGTTAAACATTATAAAATTTAATATTCAGATATTGAAACCTCTTCTGGGTAAAGCTGTATGTACACCTATCATTGATTAGCCTATGTTTGTTCCTAGTGTAATGATTACGTACAGCTGTATGATCCTTTACTTCAAACTACCTGTTTTACTTTTCACAAAAAAAAAAACTGACATATACATAGATGGCAGTGCAAAAACTCCAAGTTTGATAAAATGTGGTTTAAAATGTTCACGGGATTAGCAAAATAGAACAAAAGATTTTTAAGAAGTACTGTGGTGTAGTTATACTAATTGGTATAAATCAATCCAATTTTGAAAGCAACATCATCTAACCATTACAATTGTGCTGTGGGCAGTTTTTGCACAGGAAGCTCTGGTAAACGCCTCCACCGAAATACGTGATGGCAGAAACCAAGCAGTAGTGTGGACACAGCGGCAACAAGTACTCCAACACTCGCAATAACCCTGGTGGGATAATAGAATCTCCTGAGTATTCCGCCCTTAATGCCACATTCATCCCTATGGCCGTCACCAATCCTGAAAAAACAATAATTCTGTTATGGATAACTGACAACCACTGATAATCTACTGATCATAGAAATGCAAAATATTACTGAATATAACATATAGACCAGTAATGTTGCAACACACACAGTAAAATACAGTGTCACCCACAGAATTTTGTGACACCCTTTTGTGAATACTTTGTATATAATTTCAAAGTAATTAATTTAATAACTATTAAGTGTCTTGTGATTATATTGTTCAAGGCAATCTATAATATTTTGATATGGTTATATTTTTATATTAGAATAGACCTACAATATTTTAAACATTTTTGTAAGTAAGATTTTGTTAATAACACGCTTGCGTTCATAGACAATAAACATTTATGATTTCTTCCTGAATGATTTATAATAATTATGAGCATTTAGAATAGATTTTATGAACCAATATAGGTTATGAAAGCAGACATGTTTTTTTAAACATACATATGTGCTTCCAATCTATATAAGTATCAGAAGGCTTAAACTCAAATCTTAAAATATGATCTAAACATGCAAGATCAATACTATATAACAAAATGCAATACATAAATATAATGCAAAGTTTAAAGTACAACTTACCAAAACAAATACTAATAACAATATAATTTCCCACAATTTTGCTTGTAGAAGATCCAAAACTACTTGAAAAATATGCAAATGTGGTTCCACTAATGCCATAAAGCAGAAGAATCAGTATTAAAATGCCTGAAAATTAAAAGAGCGCCATTAAAAAGTATAGGCTAAATAAAATTCCTTTTACACATTAACTTTGCAACCCAAT
The DNA here is from genome assembly GCF_021130785.1 of Homalodisca vitripennis. Classification (NCBI taxonomy): domain Eukaryota; kingdom Metazoa; phylum Arthropoda; class Insecta; order Hemiptera; family Cicadellidae; genus Homalodisca; species Homalodisca vitripennis. Next base: position 190,699,661 of record NC_060207.1, read on the forward strand.
CTGACATGCTCTTATAGCAAGGTTGAGAAAAATTGCAGTGCAATTGAACACTTCTAAATATGTTTTATTTTCTGTATTTAAAATTAAAAAATACCTTCAGGTAAATTTTAATATTTTTCTTGTCTTTTTTTAAATATTTAAAATAGGTTTTGTTTAAGTAACCAACCAAGCACTTTCCTCATTAGTGAATGAACATTTTTCAGACAAATCACAAATTACACCAGTCTTAGAAATATCTAAAAAAAATGTTAAACCCTACAGGCTGTTTTTAAAATTTCAGTCTAAGTTAAAAGTAAATAATTTCTTATTATAAAAACCATATAGTTTTTGTAGAGCTGTTTAAAGTTGAATGCATATTTTAGTTTTGTGTACTCTGTGCTTATATAACTATTATATCATTTTAAAAACTAAAACTGAGGTATTATACAAGAGTAGCGTAACTACACTTGATCATTAGGAAGATAAAAAGTCGCAAACCAAGAGGCCTAAAAATAATATTGATATAACATCAGTCCAGTTGTTCTAAATGCAGCAATTAAATATTTTTACTTTGAATTAGGACATTGTAATTTCATTAAAATTTAGATTTATTCAAAATTACTTCATTCTCCAAATGAAGTCTTAGTTACATTACTATATAAAAGATCTTTTGTAACAACTTTTGAGTATTGTAGGGCATGATTCAGCATATCTTAATGAAAAGAATTCAACCCTACAAGTGTTTGGAAACACTTAATTTTTAACCCTATTGACTTTTTGTTTTATTTTACAAAATAAAATAGTTTCAATATCAAGAACGGTTTGATCAACTACAATGAAATTTCGCATAATGCTTTATGATATAAATGTACATTTTTTGAAAGGTTATTATTTTTTAAATACATTATTTTCAAAATAATGGCTTAAAAAAAACTTTAATTGTCTAAAAAAACAAATGATGTAAATAAATGTATGATGATTTTATTAGTTTCATGTTAAAATAAATTATGTTTAATTATTACAGTGTCACAAAAGATAATCAGTTTTGAAATTCATTTATGTAGTGAAACAGATCTTGAGTTTTTCACCATACAAATAAAGTTAAAATTAATGTCATGTACTTTAATTCATTGTTGATCATATAGGAAATGTTTCATTTTAAGTATTTTATTATTACACACCCAAATGTATTTTTAAATTTATTTTGAAATGTTTTACTTGAATATTTAAATGACGAAACACAAAAAATATTGAGTTTTATTTTCTGAATAACCTATGAGAATTTCTTTTACTAAAAAGCGCAAGGATGTGTATTAATTATATGGTTTAAATGAGTCATCTTCCATTATCCTTTGAATAAAAATAAGACCCTAAAAGTGTGTGAGATTTATTACTTTTCTGATGAGGCTACAATGTTGATGGCTGCTAGCACAGCCTATGACGTAAATTATTAATAATTACCATATTTAAATTGTGTATTTATTGTATAAAATAACCTGCCAAAATTTGAGTTTTAAAGCATTTCCGAACACTGTTCCTATTGAGGATTTTTTCTCATTCTAATGTCCTGAATCATATCCTAGAATACTGCACAGTCACTATGAAATGTGTCAACAAACACGTGAACACAAATACACAACTAGTATTATGCAGAGAGGTGAAGATGTGGTGCTTGTCGGGGAGTATTATCATCGTTACACAAAGCAGAGTGACGATGCAGTACAAGAAGAAGTCCCAGACAAAGCAAGCGCCCCAGTAGAGGTATGGCGAGACTCCAGTCATGAGCTGAAGATGCTTGCACGATGTGGACCGCTCTACTGCTGGCAGCAGGATGAACACTGTCATGATACAGAGGAGACACTGGGGCATGCTCACGGCCCATTGGTGACCGATGTTCTCCCCAAGGTTGAGAGACGCCTGGATGCAAGTGTTTTCCTGTCAGCAATAAACGTATAGTCAAAAATTTTCTGATATAATAAGGGTTCAAAATTACTGTTATTACTGTCTAGTAATTCTATTGTGTGTCTGATGAGTGACAAAATTTTTGATTCATCAGTGAACTGTTGTCGCCATAAAGACTACAATTTATGGTTCTCACAAATGTCATTTTTTTAACTTATGTATTTAAATTAATATTAGTATTTAGTTTTATTGAAGTAACAAATAGTACACATTAAGGAATAAAGTAAAGAAGTTCTCTTACACTTTGATATTTTACCTTTACCAGTATCAAAGATTTTTTGTTCACACAGCCATTCAAATGAAAATGTGCTTCATCATTTAACAATAAAACATTTTCTTGGGTGCTTTGATTAAGGTTCTCACAGGGCCGCATTTACAAATTCAGCGCCCCCCCCCCCCCAGAGGACTCTGATTACACTTACGTAGAAATCCAGTAATTTTCTTAATTACGTAATTTTGATGAAAGATAATTACAATAGTATATATATATAGGAGTGTTTTGAATAAATAAAAGCAATGAACCAGTTGCAACATAATATTCTAGTTATTGTTATAATAACAGTGGTCATTTGTATGGTGTAAAAATAAGTTAAAACATATGAGTTTTTAAAGTCTTTTATTTGATTTCAATCAAAAAATGAAAAAAAAAACGTAAAATACAGCTAGAAATAATAACATGAGTACACATAAGTTAATTTGAAACATATTGTATTTGATGAAAAAATTAATTTTGCAGCTTCGATATAAATACTTTGTACAAGAGAAGAAAGTTTGGTGTTTTGGGCAAATATCCAATTGCCGAGCCCCAACACCACCCGCCGCCGCAACTTTTTTCTTTTGTGTACTTTAAAATTTTGCGCCCTAGGCCTGGGCCTAGTGGGCCTATAGGGAAATGCGGTACTGGGTTCTCACATATACCTTGACATTTAAAAGTCTTTCAGTTAAATATATTGAACAACCATAATTTTATTCCAATTAAATTTGAGTACTTTTACCATTCTTCTTATACAGTACTTCTCTACCTCCTTGGAAGCCCAAAACACTACAGTGTTTTTCTATCACAAATCATTGTGGGGACAGCCTCACATCAAAATATATTCGTGAGTTCTGCACTTTTTGATTAACCAGATATTTTTAAAATGCTGAACCTGATGTTTAGAAATTCTCAACTCAGTCTAAGACTTTTCACTTTTCAAAATTGCTTTGCACTCACTTACAGAACTGTCGATGTTGAAGAACATTATGTATGAGAATGATGAATCGACACAAACTTGATGTTTGTAGGAAAGTGGTAGCAGAATATTGTGAGCAGAAGTGATCATCTTCATTCATATTACCCTTTACTGAAAGTGCTACAGCTGATTAAAATGCTAGGAGTTTTGTCAGTTCACCATATAATTGCTATAAAAGTAAAAGTCGGAAGAACTTCAACTTGTGGCAGAGGAATTAATGAACCTACCATGAAGCTGTACAAAGCAAAAAGAAACAGATAACATATTTGTTTACATATAAATACAATAATGTATACAAGATGTTTCAGAACTCTGTACCACTATTTTTAAAGCATTTTTATGGGCTAAGAGTAAATCTAAATATTGCACTGAATGTTTCCTGTTATTTATACAAGTAATACTTCGTCTTTTTACATCTAGTGTTTGTTAATCTATTTTTGCACAGATTTATTTCTTCTTTAGTGTTCTAAATTAACTTTATTATATACGTATGTCCAGTACAAAAATACTATGGTTTTAATCTAAAAAAAAACAAACAAACATGTTGAATGTTCAATGATTTGTAAAGTTTCAAGGATAATTCTAACACATATTGTTTTAGAAATATTGTTTGGAGTCATACCAAAGCGCTGATATCCACTGGGATATAGATCAGACTGATGTTCAAATTAATGTCAGGAAGATAGAACTTCAGCAGTACATTCGAAACCAGGTTTATTGAGATGGGAACAGCGTGGGCAGGGTGGTTGCTGAAGAAAGCGGTAACAGTGTATTTATCAACTGCCAGGCTCACTATAGTGTGTCTGGTGTATTGTACTGAATATTTTGATCCAAACTCTGATAAAGCTGAAAAAACAGTTCAAACTTGAATTTTGCTTTAAATCAATTATTACAACCGTGGGTATTAATTAATTCATTATAGTAGTGCTAAAAAAGGTAAAAAATGTTTCTTATTACACTTATCATATTTTGATGTTTCCAAACTATCAGATTTCAGTGAAGATTAAATTGGGACATTTAGTTTCATTGCAATTTTATGTTGGACTTTTTTAAAGATAATATTTTATGCAATTTCGGTTAAAGGCATTTTTTAACCATTAAGTGTGACAGTACCATAGTGAAAATGTTCACAAAAAATAGGTTTATTTTAATGTACTATTTAATTAAACCAAAACACAATTTTTCACACTTTAAATCTTTATTTACTTACTGGATATAGAAAACTTTGTAATTTAAAAGGTTGAAATGTTTTTGTGAAATGTATTACAACAATTGTAATTGTATTTTTTCTAAATTAAAAACATACAACTTTATCATTTTGTTGTATTTGTTTAATCATATAAAATGCTATAATAATAATAATAATTTGGAATAGTCATTACAGTGTTCATTTTAGAATATTTTGGCTTGTTTAGAGTGAACTTTGTGACAAAAATAATTAATACAGTTACATGGCTGACACAAATTGTCCAATGAGAAAGAAATATCCCATTTGTGTTGTCTTTGTGTTAAGAAGAAATAGAATATCCTTCCAATCCAGTAAAGGCAAGTCTCCTCTTTATATCCTATCAAAGCTGTTTCGGTAAAACCTGATTTTTGCCCTCTTTAATTAGAGAAACATGTTCTATCTAAAAAAAAACCTATGAGCTCAAGAGTGAAGTAAATATACATAATAATGTATGCCTCTACACCCCTGTACAGAAAGATAAAGCCCATCTTTCTCTGATAGGCCACGGGTCACAAACAAGCATACTTACAGTTGGTAACATTTTCTGTGTGCATTAGTCTTCCATGCTGTTTTGTAATGATGGAATTCAGACTGGCATCCAAAGACTTAAACTTGGCCTCCATTCCTTCTACAGGGACAATGGAATAGAACACTGTTGAGTTGTCGTACATACTAAGGACTTCGTGCAGAGGTGGTTGAGTTTTCCTGTTACTCGTGCTTACACTCTGTGGGAACGTTATCAGTACAATCAAAACTGGAACGATTGTCTAAAACAAAAAAATTCATTATCAAAACAAACAACAACTAAACAGAAGATAAAATTACCATTGTTTAATTTAATAACACATACAGTATAAATAAGTCAATAACACCACTTAACTAACACATAATCTTCTTTCACTCCTATATTTGTACAAAATATAGGAGTCCTAAAAAGAGTTTAGTTAAATCTACTACAAATTAATAAATCACAATTTATTTCGCCAATAAATGTTGAGTTAATTATTATGGGATAAGACTTACACAATACCATTTCTAAATTAATTAATTGATTAATATGGGATTCAGAAAGATAAAGATGATTGTGCATCTTTGTTTCCGAAAAGACATGCATCCATTCTAGTAGAAGGATTTTTTATTTTGAGAGTTGACTTAAAAGATCTGCTTTAACGCGACACTGACTGTCAGTTTTAATTGGAAATTACTATTAAAATAACATTTTATTATAACACTTTGTTAAGGCAACACTATTGATTATCATACTTACAATTTCTAGCTAAACTTACCATTAAGAGTAGCAGCATGAAATTTCTGATGTCAAATAACGATTTTTTAACCAAAAGAGCTTTGAACTGTTGAAAACGTAAACTTTTACCAGTCAAATTGTCTTTGCGTCCTGAAACAGTCATTTATAAAAATATTGTGTGTGTAAAATGAGCATATCAGTCATAGTAATTTTTTATAACATATTCAACACCACCTCTTTAATAAATTTTCAGAGGAGATTACTTGAAATTTGAGTATGTAATAATTTGAATATTGTAAATTAAATACATTTAATTGTAGAAGCCAAACTTTGACTTCACAAGCTTAGAAATGAAATAATTTATAATTAAAGATCCAAGAGCAACTCATTTTCAAGAATTAAAAATAAATTACATGTACTTTTACTAATTAATACCTAATGAATTAAGTATCTATTAACTATCATCAAATGAAAGTTATCTACATACACAAACTATATATATGTTTAATTATATTGCAGAATTTATAGATCCATTATATGTATCATAGAACCTTTCCATTTATTTGGGTAAACAAATTGCTTTAGGTAGTGTGTTGTGTATTAGCCATTAATATAATAATGTATTGCACTAAAGGTATATTGCACAAAACATAATGTTAAAATTGTAAAACATAGTTATGTATCTACATAAACTTTATGTAGGTATAATTATATTGCAGAATTTATAGACCCATTGTGTATCATGAAACCTTTCCATCTATTTGGGTAAACAAATTGCTTTAGGTAGTGTGTTGTGTATTAGCCATTAATATAATAATGTATTGCACTAAAGGTATATTGCACAAAACATAATGTTAAAATTGTAAAACATAGTTATGTATCTACATAAACTTTATGTAGGTATAATTATATTGCAGAATTTATAGACCCATTGTGTATCATGAAACCTTTCCATCTATTTGGGTAAACAAATTGCTTTAGGTAGTGTATTGTGTTTTAGCATTTAGTCTAGTAATATATTGCACTAAACGTATATTGCACAAAACATAATGTTAAAATTGTAAAACACAACCATGTTGTGTACTTACTTATCAACTTGGGAAAGTTGGCTAGAAGATATCCAGTAAAAGTAGAAGAGTTCGGATCCTGCAGCATCTCTCCTACCCTAAAAGTTTCAATTATATTCGTAAGAAATTAATATAACGAAAATATACACATTTTAAATTAAATGTCCTTGGGTGTATATTGTAACAATATTGCAATTTGAAGCATGATCAAGTTAAAATAACACAAATTATAAAACTTATGTTCAGTTTTAATTTTTATAATACTAATTAAATTAAAAACTTTTACTATATTAATTACATTTAAAAATTATGATGGTCGTGTATTGAGGCCAGTATGTTAAGACATTATATCTAAAGACTAAGTAGAAAATAGTTAAATAGGTTGGCTAAATTCTAGCTGAAAAGTTTCTTAATTTCCAAGAAGCACAATAGTTAGGAATGTTGTTGTGTAGCCATTGTAGCAGGTCATGGAGGAATTTGTTTTATTGACACTTATTCTGTACTTGATGTTCATGAATAAAAATTTCTGATATATCAATAAAATTGAGCTATATATTTGAACTTTTGCACAAACCTTTATTTCTACATAGGCAAGATTGAGATCAGTGATTGTGCATATCTGTACGCAGGATTTGGCTATGAATTAGCAAAACTCATTTTACAGCAGGATATTTTATGAATAAATTGTACTATAGATTTGAAATTTTGCATGAAACTTAATTTTTATATTTAGATCAGATGTAGAGTTTGATGACAGTGTGTGTCCTTCCATGGGTTGTTTCTCACATGATCAGGATGCTATCAAGAATATTTTCATGACCTTTAAACAGCAAGGGGAATCCAAAGATATGAGACAGTTATCGACATTGTAATAAATCCCAAACAAAGTTAATCTTCTTGTTCTGCATATACAGCATAGAAATTTGCAGTCTTCAACAAAATCATCAACAGACATCATTATTTGATAGAGATATTAGGATGCGTTTCTGAGTACTGTGCTGAGACCTGGTCTTTAAATGAAATCGTCAACCCTGTATCTAACCTTTCTCACTTCTAACAAAATTTTGTGTCCTTGCTCAAAATCAGTCCATAATGTTTTGCCAGGATGAATCCTGGGTGTTGATGTTTTGAAATTTACCATTCAATTTAATTATTTTGATTCTCAATTTAGTGTGTCAGATTTTATATGTTGGATTTATCGCTCTTTTTTTAGTAAAATTACCAATAAAACCAATGTTAAAAATGTGTATCTAATTGATTTGTTAAAAGCAATTCAAACCGAGTACTTTAAAATCTAATTATTTGTGTTTTCTAAAAAGAACACAATCGGTCTATTATGCATTATTACTAAATATTAAGGTACAAAAAATTAAGGTAATAATATATACATAGAAATTGAATAATAATGATAACTTTCTTACAGGTATACATTTCACATCTTACACAAACATATTTATTTACTGTAGATGATCAATTACTTTAAAAATACTTCCTCTATTGTAGTACACTGTATTCCAATGCCGCCAATTCCCAACTCACTTTTTCTTGTTTCAAGGTTGGCAAACAGTTCAGGGAACTTGTGTGTTTCCTCCATGGGCAGATTAAAATCAATTTGTGTTGGTAGAACTGAGCCCTTTGTATAATTGGGGATTATCTCCCTCACGATACCAGTGATTGTTTCTTTGTCAGAGTTCTTGTCTGTGGTGATAGTCAGATGATAGCCTGTACCTGCAGACATTTATGCAACTAGATTTTCATTCATTTTCATTTTTATTTATTGTTATTTGTCAATTTTACATTGCTATAGACAAGATCAAGAAATAAAATGTATAATACATTACACTGAGCAAAACTATATTATACTATACATTATGTTAATTTAAAATACATAATAATATAATTAGTCTAAACATGATCATGAGACTAAGGTAAAGTCCACACTGCCCAAAGGCCTGCACCATCCAGACACATTTAAGTGCTTATACAAAACACAGAAAGAATACTATAACAGATTCAGGTCAGCGCAAACAGAAAAAGTCACCTTCAGAGAGAAACTTGCCACACATCCACCTATTCTAAGGTAAATTAATATTTGTTGTAAAAAATTCCTCAAGTATATAAAAGGCCTTACTTATAAGCCAACGTGACAATTTACCTGAATATGGTTGAAGTTCTAAACTTCTGAACTCTTGTGGTAGTTTGTTAAAACACTTAATTTGCAAATGTCTATGATTAGCCTATAGTCTTCTGTAGCCTGGAAGAAGGTATAATAATATCCTGTGCCCTTCGAGTATAATAGTCATGGACCTCATTAAAACAAACAAATTCATTTTGGTTTTTCTTTACATATATTAAATTTTGAAATATAAAAAATGGAAGGAACTGTCATTATATTAAAATCAAATAAAAACATTGCTTACAGTCATCCTGATAAGCTAAAATTGGCCAAAATTCTCACTGCCTTTCTTTGCCATGTGAAAACCTGGCTAGCACCCTTACTATTTCCCCACAGCATTGCAGCATTATAGCAAGTGAGAGTGAAATTCACTAAAGTAGGAGATAAGCATCATATCTCCACCAACACAAGATTTTAATTTTCTAAGTAGAAAACAGGCCCTAGACAGTTTTGAAATTACTGTGTTGGTGTGAGCCTCCCACGAAAGCTTCTGGTCAAAAACCACTCCAAGCAACTTAACTAGTTTAGAACAATTTTCTTTTTACGTTCTTTTTCAATGTGAAGCAAATTGATTCTGTTTTATCAGTATTGACTTCTAGATTATTACTATTAACCAAGAATAAGCAACCTCCATTACCCCATCACTATGAGTTTTTACCTCATTAAGCAATTCACCAGTAACTATAAATGAAGTGTCATCGGCATAAAGAGTGGTCTTACATGGAACATTGGAAGGCAGATCGTTAATGTATTATAATAAACAAAAGTGGACCCAGAACAGATCCCTGTGGAACCCCAGCAAGGACCTCTCGAAATGTGGACTCTGTACCAGCAACCGAGACTCTGTGCATTCTGCCACAAAGATAAGTTTCAAAAAAGTGCAATGGTTCATCGATAATACCATAAAATTTCAGCTTACTGAGAAAGAGTGTGATGGGAAATACTATCAAAGGCCTTGCTTAGGTCCACAAAAAGTCATATTAGCATACTCACATTTCTCAAAACCACTTAAAATACTATTTAAAACTTCATTCAAAGCTTCTGTTGTGGATCGACCAGGGCGGAATCCAAACTGACTATTACTTAAAATATTATGTTTATCCAAAAATTTTAAAAACTTGGTTTTTAAAACATGTCTCCATTATTTTGGAAAACACTGAAACTATACAAATTGTTCGATAATTATCTATATTGGATATATTACCTTTTTTTAAAAAGTTGTATACTCTTGGAATTTTTTAAGCAGTTTGGGAAAGTAGAACAGCGAAAAGAAAGATTAACTAAAAAATGTTAAGGGGCCTAACAATACAATTAGCAATGTGTTTAATCACTCTGTTACTAAAACCAAAAACATCCTCACTCCTGGAAGTCTTTTAAGGATCTCATAATATTAAGAACCTCAAACTGACTAACACACTTCAAGTGAAAAGTTTCTGAAGGCCTTTCAACTTTCCTCAGGGTAGGACATATAACTTAAATTGCTATTATTTAATGTTCTTGCACTACGGACTACCTTTTCCCCAATACTTATATAATGGTTATTAAAATTCTTCAGCTGTAATGGGTAGGATCGGATTTTCTCGTTTATAGTAGTTACCGGCCTCTGATTTAATTACATGCCATGCAGCCAAACATTTGAATTTTGTATTATGCTTTCATTGTACTTGACCTTTGCTTCTTTAATTTTATATCGATACAATTTTATTTTAGCTATGTAGCAGTTTTTTAGAAACATGTTATTTTTATAGTTTGGTAATATATATATGGTATAGATATGATATAGATTTGGTATAGATATGAGTATATAGTTTGTTTGAAACTAATGTTTATTGTACTTAGAAATTATGGCATATTGAATAAATTACACATTGAATGCAAGTAACATTATTGCGCTTTTTCTATTCTAGCTGTGTGATAAGTGCCATTTGATTTTTGAATTTGTTGAGGAAGTACTTTATTAGATAAAGAATTGTAGCTAGGTGTTTCATTTTCATCACATTCTAGCTAATATTTTTGCCAGGAGCAATTCCAGGAATTCCTTTCTGTAGTTGAGAACATTTGTATCATTTATGTACGCATAAATTATCGCTTTCTGCAGAAAAATTATTAAGCTTACTGTAGCATAAGCATATGACAACCTATGCATCTGACAGTGTTATGCATCTAGACTACTGCAGTGTTTTCTATTAAAACATTCCTTACCATATCTATGCAACTGAAACATTTCATATAAAACAATTAACAATCACTTTAATAAACATTTGTAATTGAATGGCATAATGCTAAACAAAAACATTCATGTAGCACATCCTTGTTCTGAATAACCATCAACTGTCCAAATAGACGAAAATGTAGGGAAAATTATAGGTTCTGTGCTCACAGACCATGGTTGACTCTTTATTTGGAAATTCTAAGAAGATTGCACAGCAATGTTTGTCAAAAAAAGATCCGATTTATGGCAAACAACTGATTGGTCATTGCACAGTAACAATGCACTTGCATATACGTAGTCATCTAGTTAGCTAGTGACTCAGATTTGGCAACATTGCCACCATTGACACCAAGAAAAAACTGAGGAAGGAGCCTTTAGACATTGCTAAACATGAAAAATGTTTTGAACAAATGAATGGTTGGATAAATGTATGTAGATATAATGGAGAATATGTTGAAGGGACAGTGATGGGATCGGGGGGGGGGGGGGGGTAATGAGGGCAGTTGCCTCCCCCCCAATATTCTCATAATTCATTATTAGACACTACTGTTGTTTATATTGAATTATTTTTGTATTAACATATTAATAAAAAATATACAATCTGAAAGAATAAGAATGTGAAATTCAAAGTAATCAAATAATTCAGAACAACCTTTTTTTGCTGCTGAGTACTGATAGTGGTCATGAAGAATAATGTTAAACTACAGTTCAGCCACCACGTTTGTAGCCTTGGCAGAAACTTCGGTCTAGTCTGACTGCATAACCTCTTTTTCTACTTGTGCATCATTTGGTTGAACCTCTTTTGTTTGTACTACCCTTAGCAAATTCAAAACCCTATTATATACAGTACATACATTATAAACATTCAGCCTAGAGTTACCTATATAAAATTGTAAAACAGTCCCTATTAGTGTTAATATAAAATATTCCAAAACCTCTCTACCATCCATTTAAACAAAGTTTAAATGTATTATACTTAAGTCAAAATTGAAATTTTGTAAATATTTGTATAATTTCTTTGTTAGCTCTCTGATAATTCCAAACAGTATTCAATAAAGTACAATTTGCTATAAGCATTTTTAACAAAAATCAACCCTAAATTTGTTCTATAGCAGTAGCATAAAACAACAAAAGCATGCCAGGAAATATTGGAGTAGTGGGCACAGAAAAATTTGTCTTTTCATTTAAGGTTCAAGTCAATTTACATTCTAACAAAAGCTGACAATACTGGTGGTCGTACTGTTTTTAACTCCTTAAGAACAACTTAACCCAAAACACTTTTATGATTTTATTTTCTTCTTTAATCTTATAATTACTTGAGATGTTTCATATTATTTGTTTGATTTTTATTCATAAGGTAATATTTAGTTTAATTTGTTAATTTCTTATCGCAGGTTAAGTGTAAAAAAGGCCATGATTTGTGGTCCTTACTTTGCCTGTGTAAATAGAGAATTCAGTAATATAACTTAATATAATTTTTTATAATAAATATAATTTCATTAAAAGAAAAAATAGACATCACTAATAGTCATACAAATGATTTTGTAGTAAAAAAAAATATTTTTACTGGTTATTAAACAAATCTTAATCTTTCTGTACCTTTCGGATATTCAATCAGTAGATACTTTATAACAAAAACTAGAAGGCGTGGGTGTGTAATACTTATATTTATAAAATGGAGTATCAACTATTACTCTAAGACCTAAAATTGAACATAAAAGTATTTGAGGTTAATCATTGAGTTATCTCTTTATAAATAGAAAACTCCAAGTTGTCATTTTAAATTACATATTAAGTTTCAACTTCATTATTATTACTTGAAAATATAAAAAACAATCCAGTACCGTATATATTTTTAAGAATCCAAAATATTGGGAAATAACATTGGAAACAAAAACTTATGGCTAATATTTTTTCACAGGACAACCTAACTAATAATCCTATACGATAACCTTTTTCAGATTTGTTGTACCATATAATTTTTTCAAGAATGGAGTAGTGCCGTAGCAGACAACCCTGCCGTGGTCCAGAATCGCTATCCAGTCACCAAGAACGTCTGCCTCCTCCATGAACTGTGTTGTTATTATGATGGTATGATTTCCCCTTTTCCTCTAGAACATTATTATAAGGCTATAAAACATTATGTCTGTGACTTTAAGTAAATACTTGTAAACATTCCTTTAGATAATGTTAATTTTTTAAATTATACTTTTTATTTTTTCAATTACACAATTTCAAACAAAACAGCAAAACCACCAGAGATAATAATAAAAAAGAAAAACGATGTATGCCATAGGTGATATGACATTCTTTATAAAATTATAAAGAATGGGAGAAAAATATAGAACTCATATTCAGCATATAAATCATACTTAGTCTAACAAAAAAATAACCCAAATGTAGATTATAAAAACTAAGTATGTACAACATAAAATGCCCTGAAAGTGATCATGCAAGTACAAGTATATGCGGTATTATTATAAGTATTCATTGTGCCCAAAAATAAAGAAATAGACATCCTCTAGAACTTTGTATTATTTGAGGTATGTGAATCTCATTCATGAGTGACCTCTTCTGAAGTATGGGTTTATCCCCTGGACTTTGTTTTCAAAACTCGAGTACATTGGCAAAGTAATGAGGACGGGTAATTCAAAAATGTCAAATGGGACAAACTATTTGATTAACAGATCCCTTTATTTTGATTGTAGCAGATATACAATTACTGCCAAGTTAATTTTAATTGTAAGCCTTAAGTGGAAATGAATATAAAGTATAATATCATGGCCTGAATCTGAATCCTCTGACCAGTTAATATAAATGTGAAATTTTAACTAAAAGAAAGAGTAAGTTTTGTTTCTGTGCCTGATGGTAGGAGTTTTTAAAACATTGCTATCTTCATTTGTAACATTTTAATTAAAGTTGTTTGTGTGAGTTAACAGCAAAAAGTGATATCTTACCAGAATGAGATCCCAAACATCTCTTCTAGTTTCAGGATCCATTCCCAATGTAGGTTCATCCAGTAACAGGACCTACACACACTGTACTGATTAAAAGTTGTCACAAAACACATATGTTGTTTTGTTCAAGAATGAAAACACATTTCATGATAGCTAGCTTGTATTAGGACCAGGGTCCGAGGTGGTTGCTCCCTCCTCCGAACCATCTGAGGAATTAATAAAATCCATAAACAAATGTTACCAATATTTTTAACGATAAATGATTTAAGTCCAAGCAAATTTTTAAGCCCATTTAATTTTAAAAACCTACTTAAAACAGACAAGGATCGTGGTAACACTGCCCTTGGGAATCTGGTGGTTTGCCTGCTTGATTAAGCAGGTGCCAGCCATAGTAAATGAACAAAACCTACTAAATTAAATCTGGTTCAAAAATTAATGTATTAAACATTAGTTGTTTACAAAATTGTATGGCCAAGATAATGAATTATAATACGGTATTTAAATTAATTATATTACAGTATTTTAATAACTTTTTTCACATAATTCTAGAATTACATATTCAAAACCAGAATACTTGTAGTGATCTTGTATACTTTCTGAGTTATGAATGTTCAAAGTTGCAGTTTGGGTAGAAAAATTCCAAAAACTGGTACCCGTTCTTTTGCTATCAACCAAGAATGTAGCCAGGAAAGAATTGGGGGGGGGGAGGTCCAGATAACTGATATTTTCCCGTAGTGGACAGAGAGTAAGGCCTCATTTTGTTCCTTAAAACGTTCTTGACCTGTTTCTTTGTTGAGAACGATCTTTCAGCAGTACATGTCAGTATTACTGAATTATTTATATTATAATAGTTTACTAAAAATGCAATTGAACAAATTACAAATTGGGGGGGTTCTAGACCCCCCGGACCCCCTTGCTGGCTATATCCTTGCTATCAACATGAAAACTCATTTTATGTAATTTGTAAACTATTTACTTATTACAATACAAGCAATATATTAATGTAGACTCAGTTATCTAAATTTTTCGATCTGAGAGGAAGTTCACAGACATTTTTTGACATTTTTCATTAAGTAGTTTTTGAACTCCACTATATCTTGGTGAGCTAGTCATTTGATTTCACTCTTATGACCTTAAAACACGATTTACACTTTTTACCATAATAACAATGAATTGCAAACTCTGTTGTCTAATATTTATTTATTAAATAATTAGTGTTATAAATTACTGTTAATTAAGAACCTTCAGTTAACAATATTATAATTTACTCATTAAACAAAAATTATTTTTATTGATATCTATTCTTTTTCTATGTTGTGGAATATCAAGTTACGGAATATAGGTTGTGTGTATTTTCAATTTATAGGATAATAAAACATTAAATATATAGATTAATAACTTTAAGACTTATAGTTTGTATGAAAGGCAGTATACTATGGAGCTCAGAGAACAATAAATCATCTGTTAAAAGAGATGGAGGAAAAAGTGGGAGAGTATATGACCTTAAATGCTGTAATAAACCTTATCGTGCTGCACGAGGTTGATAAGAAGTGGTGTGGGCATAGAGTAAGAGGCAAATTTGAAGAAGATGAAGTATGACTGAGATAATAATAAAGTGAATGTTTTTTATTTTCATTCAATTTCATGTACACCTTATATTACCGCACGTAAGTGACCTAGAACAAAGTACCTTAGGGTTACCTATCAGCGCTATTGACAAGGAGACCTTCCGAAGGGTCCCACCGCTCAGAGTGTCAATGTAACTGTGCTGCACGTCCATCAAATGCATGAGCTGCAACATGTTCTGTCCTTCCTCTCTGGCTTTGTGGAAACTCATTCCTTTCACCTTAAAGCATAATAATAAATAATTACTTACAACTCCAAAGAAAATGAAGTGTTCTATCACAGTCAGGTATGTGAAGAAATGATTGTATTGAAAGCATATTCTAAGGTTTCTGTGGATCACTGAATTATTGGAGAAATATTTGTGTCATGTGATTCAAAAGTAGATCCTGATCACATCCTCCTTTGTTATTGATGATGGAAGGTTTGAAATTATAATAGGATTTCAGACATTTGCCATCGTTATATGTCACAAAAAAGTATAACACCATGTTTTGAGGATGGAACTCTACCCTCTTCTTCAGGGGTAAAAAACCCTAAGGCATCTTCACCCAATGCACATAATGCCTTAGCATATTTTTTCACATGAAGAAGTGGGTTGATTTCAATCCTCGAAATGTAGTTTTATAACATATCAATTTTACATTAATTTATGGATGATGGAAATTATTGATTTTGCAGCTAATTAAGATGCCATGTACAGTAGTAACATTCAACTATCGTTGATTTTTCATACTCAACTAGTAATAAAAATAATAAGAAATGGTTTAAAATACTTCTCTTTTTGTTCATGATTAGATTAAAGTTCATTTCCTCCTATTTATCACGCAATAAATGTTTGCTACTGTTCTTTATACACCATAATAAATTGATAGCAAATGATATATTAATTATGTCTATTAGACTATAATGGAATTTTATCAGTTAATCAACTGATATAATAACTATTTTAGACATATCAATATACAAATAACATATACAGGGTGAATTTAAGTTAGTGTCGAAAAAATTTTTTGGGTGATACTACTCAGTTATTATAGGACCAAAATATGAAAATAAAAAATCCCTATCCCATCTATCTTTTAACTATGACCAATTTCGATATTTTGTTAAAAAATCTTGTTTTGGTTCAATAAAAACTCAATTTCCCTACATTATTTTTAATGTTTTATTAATTCTGAATCCATTTTTTGAAATCTACACAAAATTTTACATGGGAATAATGGAGAAAAACTGTCTTGAAAATAAATTTGATACAAACAAAATTGCTAATAAATCAAATTCTTAAGTTTTCAGCAAAATATTAAAAAGATATTAGACCCGAGGAATTAAATGAAGTTAATTCTGAAGAGAGGCCAATACCACAAAACTTGCCCATTTTGTGGGCTTTAAAAATGACTAATGCATAGTCATATCTTATCAGTTTTTACTCCTGACTATCTTATCTCTACAATCACAAGTAATGAAGGAATACCCATTTTTCAGGTTTTATTTTGTCTTTCAGCTGACTTTACCTCTATCCACTTAAAAATAGTTACTTGAGTCGTAGCTATCATGGATTTCACATCGAGAGAGTATGCAGAGATTCATTTTGTATATGGTTTTTGTGGCGGGAATGCTCTGGCTACTCAGAGGGAGAGAATAACACCCACTCGGTACCCAGATCGTAGCTAGAGTTCCTAGTGATAAAGTATTTACGAGGCTACATCAGCGTTTGTTGGAGAGGAGGAACAGTTCACAGGCAGCGTAATAAGGTAGGTCCTGTTCTTCGAGATGTTGGCTTTGATGAACGAGTTCCAGATTTAGTTCAAGAAAATCCTGAGGTCAGCAGCCGACAACTTGCCAGAGAAGTTGGTGTTTCTCAGAGTGTTAGGAATCTTACACGAAAATAACTTCCACCCCTATCACTTTACAAAGGTTTCAAGCATTAGAACCAAATGACTTTGGTCCAAGAGTAGAGTTCTGTTGCTGGCTGCTCAATAGTGATATTTGAACATATCATTTTTTTTGAGAAAAAAAAAAACAAACATTTTGTACACCAATGAGTCTACCTTCACTAGGGCTGGTGTTTTTAACACGCATAACATGCACCATTGGGCCGAACAAAATCCCAGGGCTTCAAGAGAAAGTTCCTTTCAAAGACGTTTTCATCTCAACGTATGGGCAGGAAGTCATCGGAAACCAACTTGTGGGTCCCCACATTTTTCAAGGAACCTTTAATAGTGGATTTTACTTGGACTTTTTACAGCATACCTTGCCCACACTTCTGGATGGACTTGGACTTGATATGGACCACAATCAGAGGGACAACATAGTTTCCAACAGGACGGGTGCTCCTCCTTTCATTGTCAGCAATGAAGTGCGTCAGTGGGTTAACGGACAATTACCCGACATGGATAGGTCGAGCGCTGGAACTGTAGCTAGGCCGGCCAGATCTCCTGACCTATCTCCTATGGACTTCTTTGTTTGGGGGACTATGAAACAGGGAAGTTTACTCGACCACTGTAAACTCTGAGGAAGACTTAAGAAACCGGATTGAGTTAGCTGCCCAAATAGTGCGTAACAAGTTATCTTTGAACGTGCGGTTAGGGCCATGAGGAAGCGTGCGAGAGCCTGCATTAGAAACGGAGGCAGGCAATTTGAAAACAATTTGTAGATTTACTTACTTTTATGATTATTCTTTTTTGAAAACTGTTCTTTATGTGTTTATCCTATGTTTGATTTATTATTGAATTAAACACAATTTTGACTGGTTATTTGGCACCGTGATATTTTAAGTAGACCTTGTTTTCCAATACTGATTCTTTAATAACCAGTAGAAGATGAAAATAAAAGTAACGTTGCATTATGTCATTTTAAAGCCCACAAAATGGGCAAGTTAAAAAATGGATTCAGAATTTTTTTTAAAATTAAAAATAATGGAGGAAATTGAGTTTTATTGAAACAAAACATGATTTTTTAACAAAATAGCCAAATTGGTCATAGTTAAAAGATAGATGGGATAGGGATTTTTTTATTTTCATATTTTGGTCTATAATAGTGAGTAGTATCACCTACAAAATTTTTTGACATTAACTTAAATTCACCCTGTATAAAACATATTATTTTGTTTTATTTTTATTGTTATTTTTGAATTGCATAATCTTAACTTAATTGAGTTTCTTAACTTATAGGAACATATATCTTACATAGAGGTATGTTTTACTATATTTGGGATCGTGAAGTGAGTAAAGAAACCGATAGAAGGAACATATGTATAATATCAAAGTTAAAAGGAGGAGTATGAATGCTGCAATCCAAAATTTCAGGCATTATTATTCACAGTACTGTACTAGTAACTAACTTTATAACATTGTTTGAAAAAACCACTGTTTCTTTCCTCCAATTACAGTACAACATTCTTTTCTTCACCAACTCATGATCAATGTTAAAATCAGTACTTTAAAATCTGAGCTTTTTTTCCAAACACATGCCATATTTATAAATAGGAAGTTCTGAAACTGTACCGGTACCCACAACTATACAGCTATATAAAGATAATAAGACTTTAAGCCTAATCAGACCATAAAAATTGCTGTTTACTCACAACTCCAAAGAAAATGAAATGTTCCATCACAGTGAGGTATGTGAAGAGATAATTGTACTGAAAGCATATTCCAAGGTTTCTGCGGAACTTCTTCAGATCACTGAATATATCTTCACCTCTGAAGTATATATTTCCAGAAGTAGCTGAATATAACCCTTAAACAGTTTACTTTAATTAAAATTATGGAATCATGAGATAAATTAATAATAATTAATAGTAAATAATCAATAGTGGTAACAAAAAGGGAATAAGTTTTGTAGGATTTTAAGATATCAAAATTACAATTAACCCTTTAAGTGTAAGTTGGGAAAGTGTACAGTACAGTCTCTAGTTTTAACTTCAAGAGCTGTAAGACAATTAATTATCTGATACTCAAAAGCATTATGGCCAATTCTTATTTGTAGCACTTTTTTCTATATGTAAATGTAAAAAATAATTATAAATCAGAGGTTAAAGAGGAAAAAATACTGCTCATTCGTTCAGTAGGCATTTCTCCATCTAAAAGGGGGCATTAAGGGTTGTCTTGGAGGCTGGACCAGAGGGATAGTGGGAACGGGGTTCTTCCGATCAAGTGGTGCTCTCACACCCTAGCAAACCTCCTCATTTTTTACACAGTAGTTTTTGTGTTTAAAAACAAACATAACTCCTCAGTCCACAGTCATAATTAAAACACTAAAGGAAAGTCTCTTTGTTGATCAATTCCATCTTTCTTTGTCTGAAAACTTAGTTTTCATTTTTACACCTAAGCTTTATAATTCCCTTCCACATTCTTTAAAAAGTGCTAATAATTTTAAAATTGTTAAAACTAATTTCGAAAACCACTTGATAGGGAAAACTTTGTAACCTTCAGAAGGCACTTGAAGAACAAATGACCTGGGGTGACCAAATCAGCATCGTGAATTTGTATTTCTAATTTATTATATACATTGTGATTTCTTTTGTATTATCATTAAAACTAACACAAATGCATATTGTACAAATGAATGTACTATTTGAATGATTTTGTATGTATTATTTTTATGTAATTACTTGGACAAAAAACTGTAAAGTTCCAACTGAGTAAATAAAGAAGTTTGAAATGAACTTTTACATGCATATAAATAGTCCTAGTTGCTGATAAATTCATATTTAGAGTCAAAATGTCAAATAAGACACACATTTTCTGATATTTTTGGACAGTTTATCCTTGAAAACGTGTTGTGCAATGCATTAAAAGTATAATGTAATCGATTGGCATAGAAAGAACATGTTAAAAAGTGAACATTGGCTTGAAAGGAAGCTTAGCACCTCATTGCTTAGCCCCTTACAGGAATGACAGTTGTTAGGTTGAAACTTTTATTCCCCAAATACGCACTCAAGTATAACAGTGCACGGAATATACCAAGCGTACTCATGAAAACGTTAATTTGTAGAATAGCAACTTCAATTCCGTTTTCCACTCTTTATAGTTTATTGTTTTATTTTGTCTCCTTCCAGCCCTCTAGTACATTGGACATTTTCTCTATTCCCTGTCATGACGGTATTCTGAATGATATTCTATCTTTTAATTTACAGATCCCACTCTGCCTTTATTGATCTTCTCCTTACACCCAATTTTCATAATCTTCCCACAACAAAGCAACTTGTCTACAATCTATTACATTTCTTTTTCCATTAACAACTTTTAAATAAATGATAAAAGGCAGTTACTTAAAAAAATTCATTTATTCCAATTCAAAATTTTACTTTAATATCCGAAAATCCTAAAGTACAACCTCTTACTCCAATTCAATGTATTTTAGAAATATATAATGTAAATAAAATATATGTAAATAAAACATGACAATTTTGTAAGATGACATGCTTATTTTTAAAACCAAGATAATTATTATAAAAGTTATATATAACAGGAACAGCTGTTAATAGCAAATGTGTAGTTGCAAGTGTAATAATTGGCACACAGTACTCATGTCAGATGTAATGAAAACATTTTGTTGAATAATCAAGTTGAATGATTATATGATTATATATCTTTCACATACATAAAATATACTACTCTTTAATTTCTTTTGGTCATTGAAAATATAAAGTAGGGTGATGAAAATAAAAAGCACAAAAAACTGTATTGTTTTAACGCAATTTTCAGCAACAATACAATCATATATTATGGCATGGTGCTCAAACAGTTAAGAGTAAGAAAATATAATAGGTACTGTATATAAAACTGAACAAATATATTGCATTTTAAAATTACTCAAGAATGTTCTATGCTTAGACGTAATACGTGTAATAAAATAAATAGCATGTGATTTACCTGAAAGTATGCCCATTAAAGAAGTTTTACCAGCTCCATTATGGCCGAGCAGAACGGTTATAACGTCCTGATATATGTTCATTGTAACACCGTCCAAACCGACCATTTCACTTTTGTAAATCTTTTTTACTTTCTTCACAAATATGCCAACCTTAAGGTAAGGCAATGGTTCCTCGTAGGTAGACTGTCCCATAAACTTTTGTTTAGATGAGTAGCATTTCTTCTTTTTTAATCTCTGTTGACCCAAAATAATTTGATTGCATAGAATTTTCACTGTATGATGCAGATTTAAATACATTGAAACAATTTTATTGGATTTTAACTAATATCTAATTGTTTTTTAAAAATTCAATAAAAAGTAATACATAACATTATTTTTATTTGGATTAAATATTTTTCAGAGAATTTTATCTTGTGATTATTGATAACAAACCCCATTTCTCATCAATCAGTTGAAATTTAACAAAATTGAAGAATGAGATTCGAATCCCAGTATATGAGTGTAAATAGAGTTAACTAGTGTACAGTTTATAATTATAATAATAATAACAATACACAAAACTCAGACCCTCTCTTATTGACTTTTGAACAGAAATATAGCAACCAATATCCTTTGAGAGATCGTTCTAAGATCTTGATTTTTTTTGGATATACAAGAGCTTCAACCCCCAAACCTAGATGGGTAATTAGAGGAGGGTAAGTAAAAACGTTTTAATTGTAAACCCCTATTGAGTGATATTTAAAGATCCTTATAGATGAATAACTATGGTGCAAACCAGAGGACTCTTATCTCAGTGCAGTAGTCAATGGCGGCATGTCAAAGTTTTAATTTAAAAATCGATACTTTTGCAAACTATCAATAATGAAATAATATATTTATTTTATTTTCAAACTTTAGGAGGTTTACACTTAAAAACTTTAACTTAATCTCTCCAATCTCTTTTAAAGTTGAAGTTTTTTATATTTCTTAAAAGCCATTATTTTAGTCTAATAATGATCTCCACATGGATATTGGCGGATACATTTCTGTTCAAAAGTTAATAGGAGGTGAACGGTTTGGGACAGCTGGTATACTCTATTTGTGCAGAAATTATTATATATTGATATATACAGTTTTATCTCCTCCTGGAAAAAAGATATAGAATACACTCTTTCCTGTTTTGTTGTTAATAAAAATTAAAAATTTGGAGGATTAATCCTTTTATTTTATTTAATAAACAAAAATTTTGCAATTAAACTTTCTATTCAAATTTTAAAGTATGTTTAATTAATTAAAGTTCATTAGTGAAGTACTGTAACAATATGTTGTTTTAAGATATTTATTAAATTACAGTTAATCATTTATAAGTATGTAGATGATATTTTAGAGATTTTAATTGACTGTAACAAGTGACATATTTTATAATTGCTAAATACATACAACTTATAACTATTATTAGTTTTTATGGCAAATATGTAAAAACTAAAAAAGTTAGGTAATTATTTAAAAATAAACTCTAAAAATCTAATATATTTAATTCATCAAAACATAATGGTCTATTTACCTGAAAACAAAAATTCCAAGGCTTTGCGATACCAAACGGACCCGGTTTTACACAGTCCAAGTACCATGTAATAACACTGTAAAACACTATGTCGAAGAGCAACATGAAGAACACCCAACCCATGTGCATGTCATATGTGGAAAATGGACATTTGTCAATTATTTTATCCCAGGATAGGAATTCACCTGGAACAATGTACTTGGTATTGGTACTATATATTGCAAGTTAACTTGGGGCACATTTCAATTGTATTAACAAATGAGTAGGTAGCAGTAAAAATGTTGTATTATGTTATACAACTTGTCAATATTGTATCACGGTATGTAAATGTAGCGGTGGTTGGTAATAAGAAAAGAAGGATTGATAAGAAGAAAATAAAGACTAAACTCTTTTGATGCACTCTTCGGGAAAAAATAAATAGAGGATAACACATACATCCAAATAACCTTGAGATTTATCTATCTTATAAGGCAGCTACACCAAAGAGATAAGGTAACTGTAAAATTATTTCCTATCTCTCCTACGATCCACGTACGACATATCTCAAAATGACAGCGAGAATCTTACAACTGCTAAAACAAAGTGGATGGAGTAGTTTTTATTGTTGGCTTGAATTTCATTTAAATTTATTTTGCTTCATTTCCAATACAATATAAATTATATTTTATGTCACAGTTACATGATATAAACCGATGCAATGGAGAATCGAAAGATTTGACAGAACATAGTAAATGATGTAGCGCACAAACGGATAAACAGACGACCTGCCTGCCTTTTTAATTTGTGACCAAACGTAAATAAAACCACAAGGATTCTATATATCAACACTTAAGTCTCTAGGACCTTCCTCTCAGGAGTTATCACGACTTTGATCTCATGATCAATAAGATCTGGGGAACACAGTTAAGGCTAGTGCTTTGGACTAAGACGAACCTATATACCAAATTTCATGCCTAGGACCTTATCAAAAGTTATAGTACAAACATACTGATAGCCAATGACACGATTGTCAGATCCTTAATAAAATACTCGTATGATTAAATTCGGCAATGTATCCATATCCACTATCCAGGTAACACTAACAGTGATGCAATGACAAGCACGATAAGGACATAAATAATAATGACTAATCATAACTCATTTATAACAACTGTTAGGTACTTTAACACCAATATTTTAATGTCGTAATAAATAAAAATGAGGTGGCTAGCTTTACGCACTACTCTTGTCTAGAATCAGTAATCTGTGACTTACGCCTGTTGTCATAAAACCTGATGACGTTGAAGCCTGTGGTGATGGCTGCAGTTGGAAATAGGCAGATGATGAGGCGGAGGAGCCAGGGAACATGTTCCGCCAGCACCAAAGGGTTTAATAATGTGAACGTCCCGATCCACATGATTACACCACAACTCATAGCCGCAACAGCTGGTACACATAGATTAACCGGTTTAGAGGGCCGTTTATAGAATTTTACATTGGGGGAAGATAAAGTGCAGCAGACATTAATTATTACTTATTACAGTATGGTATATACAAGGTGGTGTAATAAAAATTTTTTTTAACATGTTCTTTCTATGCCAATCGATTACATTATACTTTTAATGCATTGCATAACATGTTTTCAAGGGTAAACTGTCCAAAAATATCAGAAAATGTGTGTCTTATTTGACATTTTGACTCTAAATATGAATTTATCAGCAACTAGGACTATTTATATGCATGTAAAAGTTCATTTCAAACTTCTTTATTTACTCAGTTGGAACTTTACAGTTTTTTGTCCAAGTAATTACATAAAAATAATACATACAAAATCATTCAAATAGTACATTCATTTGTACAATATGCATCTGTGTTAGTTTTAATGATAATACAAAAGAAATCACAATGTATATAATAAATTAGAAATACAAATTCACGATGCTGATTTGGTCACCCCAGGTCATTTGTTCTTCAAGTGCCTTCTGAAGGTTACAAAGTTTTCCCTATCAAGTGGTTTTCGAAATTAGTTTTAACAATTTTAAAATTATTAGCACTTTTTAAAGAATGTGGAAGGGAATTATAAAGCTTAGGTGTAAAAATGAAAACTAAGTTTTCAGACAAAGAAAGATGGAATTGATCAACAAAGAGACTTTCCTTTAGTCTTCCTTTAGTGTTTTAATTATGACTGTGGACTGAGGAGTTATGTTTGTTTTTAAACACAAAAACTACTGTGTAAAAAATGAGGAGGTTTGCTAGGGTGTGAGAGCACCACTTGATCGGAAGAACCCCGTTCCCACTATCCCTCTGGTCCAGCCTCCAAGACAACCCTTAATGCCCCTTTTAGATGGAGAAATGCCTACTGAACGAATGAGCAATGTAGAAACCCCAGGATATAATGCTGTAGCTAACTTTTGATCCGAGTAATCCACTGTAACCCAACCTGAGAGTTTCTCTGGAGATATATTTAGAAAGGTACCTCACAGCAAAAGTTGCAGAATTAAGATATTCAACTAGCAAGTTAATGTTCCACTCTAGATTTAAATCTAAATGAACACTTAGAAATTTTGTAGAATACACATTTTTGAGAATATGAGCAATGAGAAAGAATTGGTTCAGGATTTTAAGAAATTTTTGAGAATTGAATTTCAAAAGATTTGTTTGTCACCGTTCTAAAAGAAAATTGTAATGGTTCATGTATACTGCAAAATCAAAATCAAATCAAAACATCCTTTAATAACATGTTCATTGAGAACAGAAATGGTGTCAATTATACATAGTCATAATTCAAATCACATAGAGAAACAAATTATACATTTGTAAATGAGACAGTGAAATGTTTTAACAGATAAAGCGTTCTTTGGGATCGTTTTAGTCATGTTGAAGGAACTCATTGATGGAGTAAAATGGACATTCGGCCAACCAGCTGTGAAGTCTTGATTTCAGCTTGCTTCCACTTCCTGTTCTTATGTCCCTTGGTAGACGGTTGAAGAATTTAGCACCTTTAATGTGGTTTTTTTCTCATATTGAGTGAGGCGATGTGCTGGGATGTTGTAGAGGTTGGCATTACGTGTGCAGTAGGTGTGTAGATCCGATCCTCTCAAGAGATCTTCTCCATCCACGTACATCACAACTTCTTTGATGTAGAGTCCAACAATTGTTAAGATATTTACAATTACTGCTTCGTAACATCAAGAACAAGATTGATACAAGTGTTTCCAATTAATTGCTAGTAACTGTGGGGGATAAGGCAACATTGTAAACTCCATCCACATCACAAAACTGGTTCTCATTTATTGCAGTTGACTTCAGGACTGAATTCTGTTAATCATGTCTCAGACAATTATAGCCAATCACATGAAATGTAAAACACGTATATCTGTTGTATCTCTGTCTTCTGTGAAGTTCTTACAATATAATCTAAATTGGAATTGTTTACTAACATTTACTGAAAACATCTTAATTCAGTAATATTTGTTTGTAAGGTTGTTTTTGCTTGTGGGGAAACGCTTTGGCTGGGGCATCTGTGACTTGGTCAAATCAAAGTTACAGCATACAAATGCTATTAATATCTGAAAATCAACAAGTAGTAACCTTGATTATAGAGTATACATGTTTGTGCAGACTCTGACTTGTATGCCAGATTGCCAGTATTTTTTCATGTCCACCGCCCATAGAAGTGCCACCGTCGACTCTGTACGTCATACAACTACGTAATATCAGCTACGTCTCAACAGTGCTGCCCGCAAACTCTAAGCCCCTATAGAAAATTATTTGTTTTTACAGACTATTAATATAATAAAAACCTGTTTTGTGTTTACAATATTGATAAGCATATTTTTGTCACTAAACCATGCTCATCTTACTTATTGTATAGATATGTATCCTTGTTGTAGAAAAAATTGATTTTCATAATCTCTGTATTATATTTATAACATTATAAATACTAAAACACCTAAAGGATTGGGGCAATTGTTTAGTTGTATTCAAACAGATTTAATACCAGTAAAAACTAGAAAATTACCAGAAAATTAAACTTACGGTTATTGAACACAGCAGTGATTGCAAAACAAAAGATTAATGAGGCGACGCAAAAGAGAAAATAAAGGGACCACAAGAGAGACAGATCAACGAAGTCTAGAAAAGCAGCCTGTCCTTTGGTGAAGTTGACACCAAGTATCACAGTCACTAGCATTGTCGTGACTGCAAACATGAGTATGGAGTATAAAAGCCAACTTATCCACATAGAAAGAGAGTTCAATCCAACGATCCTCATCAACTCCTGAAACATCAATACAATTAATGTACAACATACGGTCAATTTGACACCAAGTACCATTGCTACAAGAATAGTGGCAGATAATCATATTAGTATGGAATATTAAGCCAATTAACAGCCATTGAAGCCAATATACAAGCCAGGGAGAGAGAGAGAGAGTTCTATCCAATAAACTTCATCAATTCATGAAACAAGTTTATACTGTAAAGTAGATGATAAAATTGGATACTTTTTTATGGTTATCTTGATGCTCAAAATAGATGTATAAAAATAACTCACATTGAGACTAAATATGCTACTTCGTTGAAAACATGTTTTTATTGTAAACAAATAATATTAGTATATACCCTTAATTAACTAAGGGTACATGAATTTTGAAACAGTAATGTCAGCTCTAGCTCTACTATTGCCTTGTCTACGTTTTAACTTCGGCGTGAATCTTTTTACTTAAAAATGATTCAGTTTTAAGTATTAAACAGTGTATTAATGGTTTAATCCTGTTTTCTGATTGTTTCTACTTGTACAACAGTATCTTAACTAACAGCTTGAGTTGTTTGAGGTTCTGGGTATATAGGCTAATTAATCATCCTAAACCTCTTTCAATGTGTTTTCAACTCAATACGGTACATGATATTTGATGTATCAAGTATTTTCGATAAACTGTTTTATTAGAATATATGTATTTTAATAAATGTATGCAATTAAGTTCCAGAATTAGCCAAACTGGTCAAGACGTCTATTAGATATATGTTTTGGAATTGCTTTGTTTTCTTTTCATAATGAAAAAATAAGAGTATACCATTATTCAAACGATGATTCAATAGAAATGAAGTTTTAATAAGTTACATAGGTAATCAAATATGTCAAAACATCTACTAGACATCTACTTTCAAGATTAATTTTTAATTTTGCTTTCCTTAATGAAATACAAAGAGTAAACAGTTGTTCTTAGATGTTTTAATAAAAATATTGTTTAGTGCAGTAGCACATGAAGCAAATTGAAATGTTTTTACATTTTTTACCTTGACTCCGGTAGATTTTTCCTGTACTATCCTTCGAATGACAATTGGCACAAAGAAAATAAAACCAATCATGGTGAACAATGGAAGTAGAATTGTAATGAAAGTTTTCTCGTCTCTTTGTAGATCCAAATCTTTTGGATACGGAAACGAATGAAGTTCCAACTGTAAAATAATAATTCTGCATATTATCGTTAATGTAGAATAGGAATCAGAAAGTCGAGATAATATTAAGGTAAACGTACAGGTACTAAATACAGTGTTAAAATATTACATTTTTAATATCCTATTAACTATTTCTTTATTCACATTTCACATTATTTAAAGTAGCCTATTAAAAGACTCAATAAAAAATACGCATAATCAAATAGGAAATCCGAAAAATCAAATTTGAATAATTAGCCAAAATAAAAACTTAACAACTTTGAGGGAATCCAATAGGTTCATAATAACTTCAGCGTGGCGTCCCAAAATAACTCCATTATTATTATATTTTATAACCTTCCCAAGGGTTGAACCCATAAAGTGATTTTATTTACACCTGTTGCATTTTTTCAGTTGCACTAAACGTTTTCTAGCAAATACGGACTGAACACATTTGCAAATTTCTATTAACCTCCCCAGAAATCAAACCCACGATCTCTCTCGGTTAGAAATCTGCAGCGTCACCTCTACGTTGCTGTGGAGGTTGATGTTGGACAAGTTTTTGGAAATCTCGTACTGTACTTACTCTCGTATTTTGGTCAGGTAAAGACACAGTCCGTTATCGGTACCTTGCGGTGCGACAGAGGGAAGCAGTACATGTAAGGTGGTTCAATCGATTTTCGGTTTAGAAAATATGTTTTATGATAAATGTACATTCAAAATCTTTATGGCTTCACAGGCAATTTGTAATCTAGAAAATAAAAGCGGCTGAAGATAAAAATATGAAATTTTCACAATGTGTACATGAGTTTTTGAACTTAATTTAAAAACTTGACATTTTAAAATTAAAAGTATTAAAAGAAAAACAATTTTCTTTGTTAGAAATGAATAAAAACATGTCAATTCTTGTAGCTGTAACTCAGGTATAACAATTTTACCTTTAATTATCACAAAATTGCTTATTTTAACGTGGAGTAATTCACATTCTCCCGACTTTCTTCCATTCAGGGAGGTCGTCTTAAAGGAATATGAATTTCACATAAAAAGGATTTTTCAAATCCAAAACCGATTGGGCAACCTTACATAAAATTCTATCACCACTGATGCGGATTGATGTTATAAAGTATTAACACTTAGAATTAAAGTTTTAACTATTATTTTGGTATTCATTGATACTAGGGGAAACCCCCATGGAATCACCATTCTCCCATTTTTCGCTTTTTTGCGCAATCCTTAAAAATTTAACATTATTTTATTTAAACGTACATACCTCGAAAGGTACGCTCTCGCCAAGAATCATTTCTAACAATGCCTTTTCAATATACCACTGAAGAACGGGAATTCCAGATTGAATGTAGGCGTCTAAAACATCACAACAGTTCAATAATTCAATAACAAACAGTATTAAACGTGTTTGTGAATTCAACTATCAGGGAAAGTTATACAAACTGGAAACATTTCTTAAAATATAACGTATACAATCATTACATTTTGTGGCTCAAAAACGTTTATTTCCTGTTTATGACGTGTTAGTTACAATTTTTGTAAAATTGTACTATTATTTGAACGAATGTTGAAGCACGATTCTTTATACTTTGTAATCCTGTAGCATTCTAGATAGAAATTTTTACCTAACGTCATAAATCATAATATTAGAATAAAGCTTTCAGAGATTCTTGCTCGACTGCTATAAGATCAATTGAAGTTAGTAGGGCTAAGTACTTAAACCTTGCTTCAATAGCAGAGAGTTGTATGCTATATGCCATTCTGTTGTGAAAAATTCTTATTCTCTCCTAATATAAATGGGCTTTTAAGATTTAAGAACATCAAAAAAATCTTAAATAATCATCGGTCATCAGTTAAATCTTATTTAACACTTATTGCAGATAACTTCAGGACTGAATTTGGTTAATATTATAGTCAATCACATGGAATGTAAAACATCTAATCTGTTATATCACCTCTTCTGTGAAATTTTTACAGTATGATCTCTTTGTGCAGTCAAACTTTTGGGTTTGTATATGGAATAACAGTCGAATGGGAATTGTAATTTAACAATCGATGCAAAGATATCATTTTAGTAATACATTATTTGTACTAAGGTGATCTCTTGTTTGCTTCTTAGGAAACCCTTTGAGTGGAGTATCTGTGACTTATTTAAACCTAAGCTGCATTTTACAGATTCTCTGAATGTTTGGAAATCTAAAAGTACTAATCTTGATTATAGAGCATACGTATATAACATTACATTACCATGCAGACTCTGACTTTACGCCAGTGTTAGTTCATGTCCACTGCCGATAGAAGAGCCACCGTCGCGTCGTCTATTAATTGTACGTCATACTACTACGTAATAACGATTACGTCACAACGGTGTCGTTCCCCTATTGGTTAAATAATGTCCCTAACAACGTTCATTATTTAGTAGTACATTAAGACATATATTTACCTCCAGAATACCCTTTACCATAGAAGTCGTTGGAAAAGAGTTCAGAAGTTCTAACGCTGGAAGAAGTACACATCAGTTTGTACTCCAAATCTATATCGAAAATCTCACTTTTCTCGCTGAAAACTACTCCAAATCCAATACTCTTAGCAGACTCGGACGTTTCTTCCTTGAAGTATTTTGTTGTTAGCCAATTGGACACATGCAATTCTTGGCTCATTCCAATGAATGTTCCTAAGCACAGGTGGCATTGAATTAAGTGTGAACTGATTTAGAGTATAAGTTAAATATTGCATTAACACATTCAGCAAACAATATCTTGATTAACAACGCCTTTGTATATTTTAACAACGTAGGCTATAATATAGCTAGAGGTGTATCATTTATCAGATTGACTGCAACAGACTTTTATTGATACTATCCCGACTCTATTAAACTCTGCAAATAAATTGCTTTTGTTGCAGTGAAGGTTTTAACAACATATAATATAGCTAGAGATGTATGAAAATGTAATGTGAATGATTGTATGATTCAATTGAGGAATAATTCCTGAAGCCATTATTGTACATAATGCATTTATCAATTAATTTATAGCTGTCAATACTTATATTTTAAGAAACAAAAATATTCTAATGACAAGAGAATAAAATAAAATGTTATAAATTGAGATCAAAGAGTGTAACCCCTTTCTAACATTTAAGCTATAGCATATAAGATTGGAATTTCGGAATGTAGCCTATGTCATGTTCTCAAACTTTAAAATGGCGCCTCTTAATACAAAATAAAAAATCCTCTTAAGTGATATGTAATTTTAAAGAGAACAAAACTGTGTTTTTGTGCAAAGGAGTAATTTAAAATAACATAGTTTTTTCATTTTTATTTTACTCTCAAGGACACAAGGGGTTTTCTTTTATAACACTTTTAAACAATACAGAGAACAAGGTTTACATTTGATTCTATCCTGTATATTTTACACTAAATTTCGTTCAGCTGAATTTCATGGGTATGATGTAATTTGTTTCATCGGAAATTTCGTTAATGCCGGATAACTTTCAAGTTCATCCTTTATGTAGCAAAAACGGGTGTTTTACATGAAGTGTAAGCGGAACAAAACATTATTTTTCATTTCTTAGAATTGAATCTACAATATACCGTATAGGTTCTTTATTTACCTGGAGATCGGTTCATTTGATTTCGGTTAGACGTGACTATAATGTAGTAAAATTAAAAAGCCAAAGAAAAATACTAGGCTAAGTAAACAAGAATGTGCAGATTTTCTTCGTATTATCTCCACTTACTTATTTTTTTGTCGATTTCATGTTTGACAAAAACGTTGAGAAATACGTGTTCCATGATCCTAACAGTGGCATTAGTCGATGGACTGAATAAAACGTCGACATATTCTTTGTTATCAAATGCTTTATGAACCAAGCTTGTCAAGTTATACCGCGTCCCCATGTAGTCCAGGTTATTGTCATTGCCTGCACCCTTTAAAGTCATCAAATGGACGTACGACAACAAGAAAAATAAAATTGCCGGGAATATAATCTCAAACAGCGTCAAAACTGGGGTTAGTCTTCTTGCCTTGTACGTTTTCCATAAGCAAGCTTTGAACTTCTGGCTTACCATTTCCTCCCTGAAAAAGAAAACATTATTTTTTTCAGGTGATCTACAATAAGTTTTATATGATGAGCCGTGCTCAAAACTTTGTCAAAATATGTTTTTATTACATTGGAAAGTTTTGTAGTTGTTAAAAAGCAACAATACAAAAAAATATAATTAAATTAAGTAGGTCTATTTTAAATTTGTGGATTAATTCATGATTATGGCGTTCCGCTTTATATCACCGTGGTTGAAGGTGGTAGAGCTGAATCACGATGAAGCTTAACCAACCAATGTGAAGGTTGAATTTAGCTCCAAGTTCACTTTTCTCTTAGTGCAGCGTCTGGAATGTGACACTGTCACCGACTTCACTCCTGGAATCTAGAGTCAAGTTCGTATGAGTCTAGATTCAAGACAAGTCGGCGACGAAGAAGCTTAAAACCTCTGAGGCAGCGTCATATTCACTAAGAGCAAGATAAACCGGAGCCAAACTCAACATTCTTATTGAACATACCCTTCCCACCATAACTAATTTAACCAACCAACTACTAATGTGACCAACAGTAATCAATATGGCTTATTTATCACAGGCCAGAAGTTCTTTTTTTTACAATTTCACATCTTTGATCACGTCTGTTGAAATTGTTTTTCTCTTGATAATTTATAATCGTGCCCTTTCTCTGGTCTCAAATAATTTTCCATTTTTGAACCAATTTTCAATATAATTTTTGAGACCTCAATTTCGATATTGTGTCTCATTACTCATTAATACAATATCTATTTTACATTTTATTTTAAAATTAAAACTGTATTCAAAATATTTCAAAGTAAATTATTTCCTGTTAACCTCTCGAATAACACTAATGCGTTAAGGTGATGACAATATGCACTATTCCAACAGACAAGAACGACACGAGAAGTTCGAGAGTACTTAATGCTGTGACTACAAAGAGGGCATATCCTCTTAACTGTGAAAGTAGAGCATTATGCCGATAGCAGAACCACACCCTTTCACAGCTGATTATACTGTTCCTCACAGGCGTGGTCATTACTCCTTCCGGAATCCAGAGATCTGTGTGAAAAACCTCCTCTCTCAACCTTGACACTGTAGACTAGGACTGTTCTCCTAAGTGTCCAGGCACCAGTGAAGGACACGTTTCCACTGTGTACGCCTGGAGTCTACGAAATTCCAAGTAGTTGTGAGAGGCTAAATCGAGGAAATAAAACGTACACTATCTACAAGAATTAGTGGAAGCATTAAGCACATTACACGTCAGGTTACAGAAAATATTGATCGTAGTAAATCACAGATACAAAATCAAGCATGCAGTAGAATTTGACAAAACAAAAAAACAAAATAAATCTCTATTGTTATCCAAAGATAATAAAAGTAAACTTAGAAATAATGAAGATTAGAAAATAACTCAAAAAAGAAGACAGCATCTAGTTACCGAAAAGCTGGCAGTCTTCGATAAAGAAGCCATAATGATCGTTGAATGGTCAGGCACAGCCAATTACGATAGAGCTCCGTCCAGTTTAAACTTACCAGTATTTTTTTGTACAGACGGATGTATAAGATTAGCGGTTTCAGTTCAAAAATTTATTGACTGAAGATTGCTTCCTACTGCAAATTATTTCAACAGTTCATTAAGTAATCGGCAATCAGTAAGCTTCAGCCAATCGCCAAAAAGCTTGTAACCCTTCACTTTATAAGATGTTTAACTTTGTTAGACATTGTTCATTACAGATGGATGTCCACAGCTTCTAATACTTGTAAGATCTAAACTTTGAAATTTCAAATGGTACACCCAATTGTAGGCGATAGGTACTGACAATTAATAAAAGGAAATAGTATTTCTGTGGATATACATATAAATATTGTAGTGCATTCCTTACATTCACCGACAACCTTTCCCCTGCGTCACATCTATAACAAAACCATAGTAGATATGGTTTTTTAAGCAAATCCCATTTTATAAATCAAACCTGTATTTTTTTGGGGAAGTATCTCCTACATTTCAAAAAAACCTTTCCCCTCCATCATATCTATAAAATACAATAGTAGAATTTTCACGTTGATTTCTCTGACAGGCTTATAGAATATCTTCATTTATTTTTCTTTCTGTTGTGAGGAATCCTGCACTTTTTCCCCATTTCATATCCTCACTCAGACACATGTAAAGAGACAAAACTTTATTTATTTCCAAAAAAAGAAATTACAATTCCATACTAGATTAATATATACTATAGTAATTTTAAAGTGTGATTAAAACACAAACATTACTTAATATATAGGAAAAAAGTACCCACATAGGCAAGCCTGTGCGTGGGCACGAGTCGTTGAAAAGATAGGTCGACCCACATTGCTGATAAGTTTTAATCATATATAACTCAGATATATAGCATACTTAATACACATGTATATACATAAATAGGCTACATAAACCTAGCTCCCAGTACAGTAGAACTGAAAAATGTAAAGTAACGGGCATAGGTTGGTAACAGACAAGGGCTAAAAGGGTAAAAGAAAATTCCTATCTGTAATTGGATGCAATAACGTTCTCCGTTGCCTCCCCTCCCAAATCCGTAAGCCAATTAACCAGTAGCTTCTTAATTATTCCAATTTTTATATTATAAAAATCAGTTAATGGACAAGATTGTGCACTTGCAAGTTTTTTCTTTGGTTGGCTGCAACAACTTTTTTAGCCATGGCATCACGACTCCTAACAACATGACTCCCAACATAACTCCTAAGCACATCACTCCTGGCCTTAACAGCTTAATACCTCATCCTCTGCTCTTTAGCCACTCCACACTATAGACATGTTTGTAAAATTAAAGAATTTATTTAGATAGCTTACCTTAAATAATCCTGAAACGACTTTTTACTTAGAAACTTTAAATTAGAGTAGTATGAATAAACTAAAATTACAAAGTAAACTTTATAAAATAGATGACAACCACAAGTAATTGACATTTTGGGTTATAATTCTCGATATACGTCATTTACAAAATTATAAATAGTTTTTATTTTTGTTCATCAGCTGATTCAATAGAAATTTAATGATTATCTTATACAGTATTTATTACAAGAGACTATAGGTTTTTCAATGCAACTGCAACAAAAACCAATTATTAGTAGTTAAATTATTATTATTAGTTTGATGCATTTTCTAGAGATGTACCAACGTGGTACAACCTCATCCAATTATAATATCTAGCTTAATAAGCACATGTACACGTCAGGTAACAAAAGTAGTAATAATTCAAATATTGTAAATTCCATAATTGTTTAATTAAAGTTATTTGGAAATTATTAAAATACCAAACCTACAAACGGAATAATATATAGCTACTCTCGTCTTAACAAGCAATGCGACAATAGTTAAATTGTTGGTATTGGTTAGAGGAAATAAGGGGACATAATATAGCTTTTACCAGTTATTTACTTCTGTGAAGTTTTATGACATGATATATCTCTTGAAGAGAACTCATAGTTAAAATGTTCAGTTGCCTTATACTTCTTTATTTTTGGAGAACCCAGAACATTTTTGACAAAGGTAAAATTGACTTCTTTTTACGGCCATGCCTAAAGGATATTTTAACACGGTTAAAATACACGATTAATGCACGGTGAGAAGGAAAGACTCCATAATTTATTAACACGCCGTACTGTAATGTAGGTATGTAAAGGTATATTTTATTTTATAGAATCATATATAGAATAAATAATAACAAAACCTCGAGGCCTGTAATTAGTCATTAGTAAAATTTCAAAAACGAGTTTGTACATGAAATAATAATTTTATGGGTATTTATTTTAGGTTGGGTTATTGTCATCAGGAATCAATTCTTCATTGGCTTATTTACTATTTAATAATGCGTTAAACAGGGGGCAGTGCTCGATACAAGTTCTCAGTTATACAGCTTTTCTCGAAAGATTCACAAGTTTATTTTGGGGGGTGTGAGAACAAAAGGACACTGTTTCTGTTCCGCCTACAAAAAAGAACAATCAGAGTTTTTTTTTCAATTAACAGGCGTAAGTTTTGTAAACCGATTTTTAAGTCTTCCAATATTTTTACTTTTATATGTCTTTATATTTACGAACCTTTATCTTTTCTAACTCAATACATTGAACATTTCAAAATTCCTCGTAACCATCAGTATAATTTAAGAATTTCTAACAACCTTCAGGTCCCTGCACATCACACGGCTTTCTTCCACAAAAAGTCTCCGTTACAATGCAATTAATCTGTTTAATAAACTCCCTATGCACCTCAAAACAGAGTTAAACTATTTAAAATGTAGAAAAAGGTTATTTCTCCTTTATAAATGTTTTTACAGCGTCCGTGAATTCCTAACTAACGGCTAATTGGACAACCTGGTAGTTTTAAAATATATTAAGAGTTCAGGTCGTTTTAGTTATTTTATTGACGATTGTATTTATTGGAAGAAGTTATAATTACATGACCAATGCATGTAATTGTGTTACTTTGGTTGAATAAACGAGTTATTGAGTTATTGAGAACTATTGTTCAGAATTCAGCGGTTACTCACTGAATCGAACCATAAGATTCTGGAATTTTGATTCACAGATAACCTTTCAAATTAAGGAGAGGTCATAACCATTTTAGCTTTATTCTAATCGTCCTCCACGGGCACAGATCTCACCTGAGGATGCTATAAAACAAAATAAAGGGAGTGTTGAAGAGTATGTGCAGATAAAAAGTGCAACGGATCACAGACAGGATTTGAAACCTGCGCTAATTCTAACTCAGATCCGCGAACTGTCACCGTAGACCGTGTGGCCATCGACTCTCCCGCCATATTTTGTGGTGCTGTCATTATGTTCCTTAGACCGTTACCGCGGCTGGAAGGTTGTCTCGACCGTGCTGGTTGTGCCCAACCTTCAACCTTCAGACCTCAGAACCGACTCCTCTCCACTAGGTCGACATTCGCGCAGGCGCTCCTGCTCCCTCCTTTCACCTTCCCAAGTGCAGGCGTACGTGACGCAAAACATTTTCTGCTGAGTGGGCACTTAAAATGAACGATGATTCCTGACCTTGTCATGCTTTCATAACTTTTACTTAGTCAGTGCATCAGCAGTTTTATCTTTAATGGTAAAAAAAGTACTGTAACCCTCAGTTTGTGGGATGACAACAAAATTTTGGCTATGAGGTATTCTTAAGGTTTTAGTTCTTTGGTGGAGTACAAGCCAAATAGTGGAAATATTAAAAACCAACCCCTCTTTGTAGTCTAGGAGAATTTTTCAAAGTTTAACACACGCTACACTAGAAATGTGTCAGATATAGTTTGACCGAATAAATATTGGTTGCAGTATTATTTAAATTTATTACACATTTTAAATATGAAAAACCATATTACAATAAAATATAGTTTCAATAGTCACGCTCTTTTTTCTTGGAACAATATAGGTTTTTATTTGTTGCTCACATTGAGTTCTTCAACCAATTTACAAAAATAATGTAGACATGACTTAAAATTAATGTATGGTGTTAATTTTAGATACCCGAGTATCACCACAGATGAATCAACAAGATTTAGTAAGAAACGTGCTCTTCAGTTATTAGCTTAGAAGGAAATGTTTCCTTCATTTTCAACATTCTAGTAGTGCATTTGTAAAATTGATTAGCTTATGTAAAATAACCTTTGATAAAGATGGGGTAATATTAATATCAGTTTTGTTGATTAAAGCCAAGCTACCATTAATGTAACCGACATAGGTTCAGAAGTTCTTTGAATACTTCCACAGTAGTCTCCAATTATCCCTTTTCATAGCATGTATCCATTTAGATACACCATCCTGACTGTTTCTAGGATCAAATTGTGTGAAATAATCACTTTGTACTCTAATAGAGGGTTAATACCAACCTGCTTACAATAATGGACATGTCACTACTCCACCGACCATGAAGCTTCCTTCTTCATCTTGAAGGAACAACATAATGACGATCTAGTGGGAGTGGAAACCACTCAGGATCGCGTGCAAACATTTGAACTCTGTTTCAGTTCCGTCGTTCCCTGAGTTGTGAAGTCTCCTCCACCTCCTCCTCTGTCGCCTTTCCCTCAACCTACTAGTACTTAGGGTTGTTCCGATACAAGTTAAGTATTGATGCTTTTGTTTTGATACCAAGTACATTTGGTATCGATACTCTTGTTTCGATACTTATTTGGTATCGGAAGACAGTAGTTGGTATCGAATCATATGAGTAGTTTTACCTGTTATTTAAAACACTTTCGTATTTGCAACTTGGATTCTTTTTATTGTAGATTGCCATATTTGAGTTGTTTGCGAAAAAAATAGTTTAAAGAATGGCACCAAAGAAGCTTTTAATAAGCCCCCTTGTACAATGGAAAAATGGTATGTATGAGGTATTTTTCCCCGGGGTTGTACAAGGAACCCAGAAAATGTCTATTGATTACTGCATCCTCTGTGCCTTGTGAAAGGTTTTCTCCAAAGCTGGTGGTATAGCAACTGAAACAAGGAATAGGCTTTCAAGCAAGTACAAAGATATGTTTTTCTTTCTCAGAGAGTTGCCAGCCGATGAATGGTTCAAATAATTTATGTGTCAATTAAACATGTTTAAGTGATTGTAAATATAGTTTACAACTTAAAGGTTAATATTACAAAATAAAATTTGTAACTTATAGGTAAATATTACTAAATAAGGCGTTTTAAAGACGTATCTGTTAAATCATTTTTGCCCCTACTACTCCTTTAAAGTTTCACTGATTATTAAGGTGTTTTCCTCACAAGGTGATTATAACATGCACTACACCAACTGTAAGTTGGATATATTAATGCCTTTAACGTTAAACTAATATTAATGATTCTTTGGGGTTGTTCTTTAATATAGTGTCTTAAAGCAGTGTGAAGACAACTTCATAGCATGAATGACTACAGACGTGGATTGACTCGTTGTACTAGATACTATCAGGTATCGATACTTTTCATCCGATACCTGAATAGTATCGAGTACTTTTTACCGATACCGGTTCGAATACTGGTATCGATACTTTCGTAGTATCGGAACAACCCTAACTAGTACACGCGCCACGGACAAGGATAGGATACACAAGCGCGATGCGGGCGCAGTGCAGCGGAGAGGATGCGCCGCCAGGAAGGAAGTGGGTGCGTGAATAATCAAACGCCTCACATCACATAACTCATGGTGCGAAGGTTGTCAGCGCGAGCCTCGGGGGATCATTTGGAAACCAGGTGAAGGTCGCACCTTGGCGGCCTCTACAGGCCTCAGTACGTGTGAGATACGAGCCTGGCCACCACCTCGTCTACATACGTAGTGCACAGGTAAGGCCACTTTTAATTCTACTGTATCTTGCTACCTTTTTTAACTCTAACGACGTTTTTTTACAACGGTAAGAAAGATGGACTTATGAATACGTGAAGTCTCTTACTTAGTTTGGTTCTGTAACAGACATAAAGATCGTCTGTCGGAAATTTTGGGAAACTAACTGTTCACATTTTAGTTACATAGTTATTCGTATAATTGCTGGGCTGAAACTGATTATGCACTTTAAGATAATCCCAAAGAACTGCCACTTCTGTCAGTATTCGTGGAAAATGGAATATGTAGAAATTAGAATAGAATAAAAACACTTCTTTATTGAGGCGAAATTAGGACCATACTTTTCTTACATTTAACCTCTTAAACAAAAAACCATCTTAATAGTACAAAATAAGGCTTATCTAACTAAAACTTAATAACATAATATTCAATTCACTATTCCATTCACACAGTCACGATCCAAAGAGTAGTCCCTGCCGCCCGCCACGATCATCCGGTCCAGGTATCTTCGTCTCAGCTCCGCCACAAACCGTTCCCGGCTCTCAATTTGTTTGACAGAATCTGGTAAGGAGTTCCATAATCTACAGGCGGTAACGGTGAAGGATCGGTTATAGGATGTGGTTCTGTGTATTGGAATTCTGAGATTTAGTGCATCAGGCCGAGTTTTTCTTGCGCCACTCTCTGCCAAAATTTGAAGTATTCTAAGAATATACCTTATTTTTGGTTTTTTTGATGTGTCTCACAGAATAAAAACGACATTTGTATTAAATTAAAAGAGATTTTAGTACCATATAATGCCAATTTTCCAACCCACGACTGCACAACGATGATTTAGTATTGTACATTATAGAGAGAAAACGCCGCTAACAAAACCTTTAGATAATATTTTTGTTTATGGCATGATTGTTTACTTTCTACATTATACTTGCGTATTGTTATAAATTACTTGATACACTGTACTTATAGTTAGTAGCTCGTTTATTTTTTACTAGCGATTAGGGAAAGGGGTAAGGAGAGTTTTTTCTGTTTAGTTTTTTTTTTTGTAAAACCTTATAAGCAAGCTATTGCTGTTACACTATATAGGAGTATGAGACACGAGGTTATATGCAAACGTTCAGGCTACATGAGTTACTGTGTCATATGTTAAAATGGCGTATGTGATTGTAATAATCTTTTTAAAGAAATTTATTATCCTGCGATTTTCTCGTTGCCATCATGGTTACCCCTAAGACCAAAGTAAAAATGTTCGCCAACGCCCAGTAAACCCCCATGTAGTGCATCGTATTGCTTATATAAAAAATTAAGCTTATATAGGTGAGTTCGTTTCCGAGATATCGTACAGAAAAATAGACAGAAAGTCAAAAATACAATTTTTTCAGCCCTTTGAGTGTGGCTTCTCTAATGCTCAGCCAATAGTTATAAATAGATTAATACTTCATTAATTAAAAGTGTCATGTACTTCATAAATAGTAAGTCAATTCATAAAGACATTTTAATACAATTAACAAGTGGAAATTTCGGGAAAGAGTGAGGGATGAATGGCGTTGTCTTCTAATTCTCTCCTTCCCTAGCGTATTTTCAATCTGTTGCCTTTTTGCTGGAAAGCTTCTATAGCATCCCTTACGTATCTTGGCTATGTCCTTATTGTTCTGAATATTCTGTCAGTCACTTGAGCGTTCCTCACATTTTCAGTTTTCAGCTCTTTCCTCGACATTTTAGATTTTACAGTTTGATTGATGACCTCTAGCGAACAGTTAAGTTTCTCTGTAAGTTGTTTGGAACTGTTTGGAAAAACTAAAACAAGTTTTTTCACACCTTTTCCTTTAGCGTCTTTATTATCAGATACTCGTTCTTTGCTCAACTTTTTTATTTGCTCTCGTCGTCTCTATCCTATCGTCACAACATTTTGTTCTCTCT
Organism: Homalodisca vitripennis; assembly: GCF_021130785.1. Lineage (NCBI taxonomy): Eukaryota > Metazoa > Arthropoda > Insecta > Hemiptera > Cicadellidae > Homalodisca > Homalodisca vitripennis. Next base: position 190,741,477 of record NC_060207.1, read on the forward strand.
CCATTAGCCATTTTTAAAACCACTTTCCATTGTCAATTCTATTTTAAGTTCTCAAGCGAATTTCATTCTTGACGTACCGACGTACTTGCAAATATTTGGATTAATATAAATTAGCAATTTCAGAACAAATACACTAATAAACCAAGAAAATATAGCAATACGAGAGAAAACACATTTATTTACGCTTGACATGTGAAATCATGCGCAATTCTAAACTGAAACTCATATTTCACCTGAAATTTGTGTAGGCTATCACCTGGAAGGCGACACACCTAACAATAAAAATAAAACACTATCAAACAATGTTTCTGAAGTCTTTGATACGAATTTGGAATGAGTCATGTATAATTTTCATTCAAGGATATTACATGGATTTAATTGACTAATATACGCTACATGAATTGAACTTGAGCCATTGTTTCTTTCTTGACAACGCCTAATAAAGAACACAAGATTTACATTCACCATAACTTATGAGAACTACGAGCTTGCCTCCGTATAAGGATACCACCTTACATCATATATGTGCCTGATTGGGGCGAAAATATCTGTTTTACATCAGCTTCCCTATATGTGGGACTTGTCAAGGAGACTGATGTCGACAGATATCTTAGAGTACTGCACACGAATGCATATGATTACACTACCTCAATGTGTAGTGTATCAGACAGTAACACCGTAGTGCACTCAATTGTGCACCTGACGAGAAAATAAGAATGCCAAGTCACCTGTATTATACTATATTTTATATTTTGTAACCTAGGAGTCTCTGATGTTGAAACGATATACATTTTTCGTTCGCTTCTTCGTCGTCGACTTTTATACGAGTTTTTCAGACGAACATGGTTCCAGATTCCAGGAGTCAAATATGTAACAGCATCAGATTCCAGACGCTGCATTAAAAGGAAAGTGAGCTGGAGCTAAACTCAACATTCATATCAATGTTTAATGTACCACTGTACCCGATTGTATACAATAATTTATTTTAATGTTGCGTGTATTACTGCATCAATTATATACGATTGTACTCTCTCAATGTTGTGAATATCACCCCACACGATTGTATATTATTATACTATCTTAATGTAAAGTGTATCACCGCACCCGATTACGTACAATTATTTATCTCAATTTGTGGTGGATCACCACACCATATTATATACGATTGTACCATCTCAATGTTGTAAATATCACCCCACACGATTGTATATTGTTATACTATCTCAATGTAAAGTGTATCACAGCACTCGATTACATACAATTATTTATCTCAATTTGTGATGAATCACCACACCATATTATACACGATTGTACCATCTCAATTATTTTACGTGTATCACCACACCTGATTGTATACGATTGTACTATCTCAATTTATAATGTATCATCGCACACAATTGTAGACAGTTATATATTTCAATTATGTGTGTATCACCACACTCGATTTTATACGATTGTACTATCTCAAATGAATAGTGTATCACCGCACCTGATTCTATACGATTGTACTATCTCAATGTATAGTGTATCACCGCAATCGATTATATACAGTTATATACTTCAATGTTACATGTATCAACACACTCGATTATTGTATACAATGACCTATCTCAATGTACGGTATATCACCCCCCCCCCCCCGACCGATTGCATACAATCATACGACCTCAACAGGTTCTTTGCTTACTATCAACACTTGTTTGCTTGGCAAAAGCAAACGAAGGCCAGCACCGCGCAGTTAAACAATAAGCAACCTTCAGTTGGCTTGCATGAATAGAACTATATGAATGCTATCTCGAGCCAGGATTAATTACTAGAACACCAGGTTATCGATGTAAGGTCTCCGAGGTTAATTACTATAGGCTAACCGAGATAGTAAAAGCATTTAGTAATTTCTCTTCCTTTCATGAAGTATCGGGTATTGACATTGCTCTGTAAATTGGTATTCTTAGCCTATTTCAGTTTCTTTGTGTACGTTTTAAGCGGATCAATTATTGGCAATAAGGATATCACATTGTCCTGCACACGGAGGATAAGGTAGAACTGATGAAGGATTCATAGTAGTTAACAGGTCGATGGATGAAGTATATTGATTTTGCTAAAGCTTTTGCTTGCCGAAGGCTTTAGGGTTTACGATGTTTGGATATTCCAGCAAAAGTCGTATACACCCTTCCCTCTCCCTTTAAATTAATTATTTGTGGGTTTAGAATTTGTTTAGGAAGATCAGGGAACTTAATAAAACTGTATTGAATAATTTATAGTTAAAGAAATATAATAGCATTGAACTATTATTTATGATTTTTTTGGAGAATGAGGAACAAGCATTCCAGCCTTATTCCATAATTTGCCACTAAAAGTTGATAAGAACTGGATATGAGGATCTTATCATTGGTTCGAATCATCTCCAGGTGACTACTAGAGTTCTCATTAGTTTATTCTAGTCCTGAAAGGTCCTTACAATCATGTCTGTATAACGGGCTATGCGGCAACTCTCGACAGAAAGATTATTATTGACAAGAGATTTTAAACTTAGTATATAGGTTTTTTCTTGGTCTAAAGGAAGAACGGTATTGAATCTGGGTAATTCCGGTCAAAAAGCCAAAGTGCTGTAAAGTAATATGAGAACAGTTTTTTACATTTCTCGGGTAACCATGATCGCAACGAGCTACGTAGAATAAACAATTATAAGTAAACAGAATAGACTGTATATTACACCATATGACATTTTCAGTAAGTTATCAGAATGATATTAATTTGCTTTGTTGGGTTGGTTGGTTTCATTTGAAACATTTTATCTTTGATTACACAGACTGCTCAGTAAAAGTGTTCCAATACTTAGGGATTTTGTTCTACACATTAAAATGAGCAAAGAGTTGTCCCTGTTGAGAGATATCAGTTGTTTGTTGTTCTTGGCTTTGTGCAAGTATATGTTTAAAATGGCCGTGCTCGGTTATGCGTTGACGGATTTCGTTGAAAAAAGTACCATTGAAATTGTCATAAAAATTTCAAAATAGTTTGTATCTTGTAAAATTTGTATAACCTATTTACAACAGCTGATGCCTATCAAAAGACAAAATCTTAGTTGCTCCCGGCTTGTTCAAGCATACCCATAAAGTGATCGTGCTCGCTTATTGCTATGAAAAAGGTACCGTTGGAATTGTATAAAAATGAATAAATAGTTGGCATATTATTCATATTTTATAACTATACCGGTTTTTTTGTTATTTGAATTTAAAAATTTTAAACAGACGCCATTTTGAAACGGGTAAAAAGATTTTGTTAATATTTTATTTTCAAAAAGGTCTTTTTTCAAAGGTTTATACAATTCTCAAGTTTCAGAACTTTATCTTTACTGGTTCAAACGATATAATTCTTTTTCTAAAAAACTCATACAGACAGATAGACAGAAACTAAAGGTTCTAGGAAATACCTTCACATCAACATTTTTGCTCATTATTATGTGTAGAATAAAATCCTAAAGTATTGGAATTCTTTTACTGAACGCCCTGTATTAGTTGTGTAACAAGTGTAATTAAACGTTTTATCGCGTCCTTCGATACTTACTCCATTAGGCCTATAACTATTTGTTTTCCTCAATTTTCCTAATGCGTAAGTTAAATGGTAACGAAGGATGTTTGTAATAATTATTTATAACCACAACATTGTTTTTATAACCAATAATAGTATCCAATGCCATCCATGCTTTATATCCTATAGCCAGTTCCAGATGGGGCCTACAGTGCCTGAGACTGGGAACGACCCCAAGGAGGAGCACCAGAACCCCAGTGTGAGGGTGTGTGACGTCACCAAGCCTTCCGAGGGTGGCTCCTGCGGCTTTCCATCTGACCCGGACCAAGTGGGATCCCTACCCATGGGTGTGCGGGGTGGACGAGAATTCACCCGCCAGTACTGCGGGACTTCAGGTCTGCATATTTTTAGGTTTTATAGAATAATATTCAGGTACTATTAAGGACCTGAAAGGGCCTTCTTGAAATCATGTCGTTGTCGGACTTGAAACTTGATACATGGGTTCCTCTGGTCCAAGGAAGAATGCTACTGATTTTGGGGTTAAAAGGTGAAAGAGCTGTCCGTCTGTCTATCTGTCTGTCCGTCTGCCATCTGTGCGATAACTCTAGATACAAAAGAACCAAAAGACTTGACAATTGGTACATAGGTTCTTTTTGATCCAAAGAAGGCCACTATTTATTTTAGGGTAAAAAATTAGTCCGTCCTTCTGACTTGCCGTCTGTGCGGTATACTTTTGTTTCGATCCCTCGGGTCCTTGGATATTCCGTTTTATCACTCTCTATAACACGTCTGAATTCACTCAGAGTTTTAAAGATTTTCACAATAAACAGTGTAAATACTGTAGGTAAATATTTTTACTTGTACAATGATCTGTTACACACAATGTTAAATTCCCCAATCTACCAATATTTGACCTTCAAATGACCGCGACGCACGGGCTAATACTTGGAAAGATGTAATAGTCCGTCTTACTGGCTTCAGTAATGAAAGTGTTAAACCGAAAGAAGAAATATTCAAGAGGAAACAGACTGGACGCGTGTGTTTTACGTAAAACAATCAAATTCCCGAACTTCTTGCTGGCATTACCAGTAACTTCAGAGACTCCAGCCATCACCAGATCCCGTTATCTTCAGACTCACAGGCATCATTCCACCACTTTTGACTCCAACAGTCCCGTGACAAGATTTGTTCGACGGGGAAATCGTGTTGTAGCATCCGAGTCTGACCTCTTCTGCGACAGTGTCCCGCTAGCCCGAAGACACACACATACTCTTCACATTCTAGCTGCTTAAGAACGTCAGGTCCTGTTACCTTATGGAAAAGTCCTATTTATTTGTTTTTACATGTTATTATTGACATAGGGTGCACATGGTTCATGGTTTGGAGGTGCCGGCATACCGAGGGTTTGGGGGGAGGGGAGGGTTATTCCAACAAAAACAGTGGTCCGGACCCACCTCCGGAAACTGTTTGAAAATTGTAATTAATATTATGACTTTAAAGCTTTTTTACAACTGTTTTTAAACATAGAACTCTCACAAAGCACGCGCTGTTTTGCAGTGGGCTATACACCATTGAAGTGGTGGCGAGGAGGGGCAGTAGGAAATAGGACAGAGAGAACATCATAAACATGACAATATAAATAATAAGTAAGACCCGGCACCGACAAGTCGAATGGCATAACTTTTGTACTTCAGTAGTAGTATAATAATTATCACACCAAAGTTATATAAGGTAAAAAAAATCAACTTATTAGCAGTTGCCCGTACTCCTGTGGCACCTCCCGTGCGCAAGCCAGTGATTATTGATCTACAGATTTATTTATGTTATTTAATTTTATTATAGTTTATTATTATATTTATTAGTATCAATGTTACTTGTTTAGTCGCAATGTTACTTGTTAAATTTGAAATATTATTTATTCAAACATTGTTTACTTAATATTGTTGTTATTGCTGATATTTATTATTTATTTAATTGATTGTATTTTGTACTAGCTCCTAACTTATAATATATTTCGTCAATGTATGCAGTTCTTGTTTATTTGCTTGTTACATTTATTCAAAGGGGTTTTATTTGAATTTTTGCATAATTATCGCATGTCAGTCCTTTTTAAATTTTTTACTTCTTTACTTTCATACTTTTATGCTCTAAAATGCTACTTAAACTGTCGTTGTCATTATATTTATTTAGTTTATAGTACTAAGTAGGATACGTTTTAATGAATATTCATCGTATTGACTGTATTATCACTGTAAAATAATTGGCTTCTGCCGTTGGAATGATAAAACAAAATAAAATTCTTAAAAGTCTGTGCGGCAAACGATGACATTTTGACTTTTTTTTTAAACTGATGAATGCACCAGAAAGATTTTCCGTGCGGATGTATTTGCATAATTTTACAAGATCTTTTAAACATATGCATTGTTGCGCATGACTAATAATACAGTTATCGCAGCTTAGATGGCCGTGGACTACTTACTACTTTATGTGATACAGAGAAAGTTGCAGAACGTTTATTACGTTTTCTGAAAATTTAATTAACTAGTACAGTAGTTACCATACCACCACTTTTCCCAAAGCCTGCAAATCAGTTTGTTTTTTTAATTTTTTTTACTAATTTTTATTTTTATTTGATATCACGTGTCCTGCTGCAGCCCTTATCTACAATGCTCACACATTGTTTTTGCATGAGACAAATGCCCTTTAAATATTGTTTTTATTATTGTTCCTTTCTCCCCAGTATAAACTTTGTCACAATCATCGAAACTAATTTCATAAATTTTTTTTTGTTTTCATTTAATACGTTATTATTTGGGAATCACTTCACATAAACAGGAATAAAGAAAACTCATTAATAATGAAGAGGGCCCTTGTGAAAAGTCCATTCTACTTTTTTCTCAATTTATTAAAAAAACTAAACTATAGTCGTGTCTAATTTTTCATACTCGCTGAAATATTTTCAAAATGTTTTTACAAATGTACAACATTTGGTGTGTAAATATTATTTGTAATAAAAATCATGTAAATAGGCTTCTTATTTGTGGAGTCTTACTTCTGGTGATGATACATTTGGTTTTGAAAGGTATCGTCAAAAAAATAAAATAATTTTGGAAAGTGGTGTTATAAATTTTCAAATTGCTCCATGAGTCTTCAATTTGAGTAATCAATTAAAAATTCTTTTCTCCCTGTTAGGCACATTGGGGCTCAAATTGTTACATTGAAGTTATTCTTATTTAGATAATTGTTTGCAATCATGCCAACAAACTTATTGAATCTACATACATGTTCCAAATCTATTTTCTTCTTGGGGTTCTTTCTACACCAGTGTTATTTGTAATCAGTTATACAAACGTTTTAAGAGAAACGGTTCCAAACCCATTTTGAATTTATAGATTCATTTCCCCCAGTATTAAAACCAACTTTCGTAGGGAGAAAAAAGTTTTTTACATTGATATGACCAAAGAAAATGAAGACATTTGCCGGGATAATTTATACATTACAGTGATTCCAATTATGTAGAGTTATTATAAACACTATTTAAATTGTGAAGTTAACGTATTTTCTGTAATAAAACTGTGAACTGGAACTGTTAAGAGAAAATTGTACATTAAAATTAAACTTCCATCAATCAGCTTTCCATATACCTCAGTTTACTGTAGGCTCCTATATACGAGTATACGAGTATGATGCCCTTTCCGAAAAGCTCGACATTCTTTTCTGTCATGTGAAATGTACCAACATCTTACTGTGTCCGGGAAGGATTTAAAAAGTGGTGCCTTCCCACAGGTGGGTGACTGTGTGCTGGAGGTGAACGGCGAGGATGTGCTGGGACTGCGGGTCTCAGACATTGCTGCCCGGGTCCGCGCCAGGGAGCTGGCTGTCACCCTCTTGTTGTGGAACTCTGGGACCGACCCCACCTGCGACCCGGAGGTGAGTTAGAGAGCAACGATTACGGAAAAAGGATTAAAGAATAAATAGTTTTCTTCAAGATTTTCGCTGATTTTATTCTTTTTCGGCAAAAACGTTCAGTTCAAAAACTTTTAACTATGACACAGGTCGTGGACACGCTGAGGAGGTGGATACGCTGAAGATTGTCCATTCTTTTTACAATCGGTTGAACGGAAAAAAAGTCTATCTGTCTGGCACTCCTAAAACAGATGATATAAACTGGATTGTAGAAGTTGCGTTCTTCCAATCAAACTATTTCAAGATTTTAGTTTTCAAAGTTCCAAAGACATCAGATTTAAAAGCTAATTCGTGATTATATCCTTATTTATCATAATTTTCTTTAAAATCGTTTTCCAGGCCTCCACTTTCTTGGCTCGTTTCCCGTTAATGATCTTTTAATTTGCACAGGAGGCACAATACACAAGATACTGAGGTATTTTCCAATGAACCCTATAAGATAAATACTGTAATGGGAAAGATCTATGGATTTGATAGCTCTCTCTATAAGCTAATTTCTGTACACGAATGGTTCGAGAATTGTCGGTTTTGAAAATAGGTTTGTGCATTTGAGATAACATCTACGTGTTAAATTAGTCTCAACGTATTTTCTGAATTCTTTATGTTTCAATGTCTTATACTAATAAAGACATGATTTAATTACAATATTGGACCGTTTTCGTTTTTTAATAGTCTACATAAAGTTTTGAAAATACAAAGTAGTCACTACTCAACATCTGATTCTTTCTTTTACGACTGTACAAATATATTAAAATGTAAATATAGTTTTACCGATTCTTTATGAGAACGGATCCAGAATGTATTAATATTGCCACAATTTACGAAACAGAACTTGATTTGTGACGGTAGATTAGATTAGTTTTTACCTATTAAGTCATCATTTGAAGGGGACATTATTGGCCGAGCGCTGGCGAAGCCGATTACTCGAGGGGCTCGGAAATGTCGTTTACGTATGTCTGTCTGTTCACACGATATCTCGAAAACTAACAGACCTCTAGATTTTAAATTTTGCAAGAAGCTTCATTTATGCACGAATTCGATGATTAGTGCATGTGAATTAGCTGAGCGTTAGCGAAGGTTTTTACCTTGTTCTTATGGGTTCCAAGCCTCTGAGAAAATCGTAGAATAACCACGGTTTTAAATGAACTGAATACAATCATTTGAAATTTTGCGTGACTACAGACACAATTTTGCACGTAACCTCAAAAAAGCCTGTCATGCTCGATAAATGTTGTAGCGCCACTTTCTATTAGTCTATTTGCGCCTTCACGTCGCTAACTGCTATGAACATAGCAATGCTGCGTAAAGTGTATTTTTAATTTTGAAGGGCTGTACTTTACTAAATCTATATTTTAAACGTAATCTATTACCAATGTACTATGTTATCATTTGATATAAAGTAACATATTTATTTTAAATTTTTACTATTAAAAATGGTCCCCCCCCCACCCCCCCCCCCCCCCACCCCCCCCCCCCCCCACCCCCCCCCCCCCCCACCCCCCCCCCCCCCCACCCCCCCCCCCCCCCACCCCCCCCCATTGGGCTTTATTTTATACTATAGTTAGCTAAAAATATACTAACCAACCCCATTAAATTAATATTACTAAAGTTTATGTGGTTTAAACTGCTATGTAGTGGAATTATAAGGACAATTAACATTTTTTTCTCTTCAAGGATGTTAATCTTAAGGGAATGATGAATTCTGAAAAATTTTAAAAAATTCGCCCAATCCAGGACACAAATAATTGTACGCGCTTTACGCTTGATTTGCATAATGATTGTTTACCAAAGTTCGTCTCAATACCTAGTCTCCTCGATAGTAGCAGGAAAACAGTTCCATTTCCCCTAGCACCGGGGGATTTCACAACTAACAAGTATGGGAACTTTTGGGGAAACCTGTGAGCAGCGAAAAGTAATTATTCGAAGTAAAATTTTATAGCGTGGAACGCGTTTCTTCCGGGAGACTCTCTTCGGGTTGCAATGAGCGAGGGGTGTTGATGCGTTAGACGCACTACACCACACCGGCAGATCTCCTGGGAAACCACAGGAAGAGTGGTGGCGGCCCACTGGCAGCTGGCCGAGAGTGAAAAGAGAAAGTCCTCATCAGCACGTTAGAGGTCAACTACTGGTGGATGGGACAGCACACCTTGAAATGAGATCGAAGCAAACATTTAGAATACCTTCAACACACCTACTAAATTGACTCAAATTCGGATTAGGTCTTTGAAATCTTTCTCTATGCTTGGACCGTCCATATAATGGACGTACATAACTTATAAATACAAAGTTCAACAAAAATATTCAGGAAACCAAGGCTTATATCCCAGATCATTAGACCCTTCCACCACAGTTGTAGGTGTAAGATTACGTGTTACCCTAAACTGAGATGTTGTCACGAGTTTCAATTCTACGGAGAGGTCAATACAAAATTTTCATATGCGTTATTTTCAGGGGAAAAAGAACCCCTTTTCCCCTTGAAAAACGTTTATAAACCGGTTATAGAGAAACCTCCTCTAAAGGAGTTGACTGTTACTGGTGATCTTTGCTTTAGCTCTGTAAGAATGTCAAGTTATTTTACGTCTTTTTGTGGTCACAGAATAATAGGATATGTATCATTTTTAAGATACAATTAGTCTAAACGCTTTGTCAATTTTCAATAGTTTATTGGTTTTTTCAGGCCAATACAAATTTTAAACTATTTTGTTCTTTATCATTTAACGTATCGAAAAAGCTTATGATGTATTTTTTACGCTGAAAAAAAGTCGAGAAGACTTCTCCTAGCGCCTACTAGTAGTTACTTCAGTAGTGCCGCTTCCTGAATACAACGGACAAGTATGGATGTAGAGGTCCACATGTTGCATCCACATGGAAGGGATACCGGGCACTTTCTCTGCCATGCCACATTGGAAGAAGGGGAGGCTAGCTCCCAGGCGTCTTCCAGTCAAAGAGAGCAAGGAATAGTAATCACTCACATTTAGGCTTGCAAAAACCTTTAAGCCCTTCCACTACAACAGTGGCAGTAAACCAGACATCGATTAAACACTTTTACTACAATATTTTGACATTTGTGGGTTGTGATGTCCAGCTCCTTGACGGCTATTAGTGTATCCAGATTTAAATAAGACATCGGTTTTCTGTACCCAGTGTAGATTCAAATTACTTCATATATCAGCTTATGTTTGCCGCATTCAATCAAGCACCTTTAGTCGAAATATATAGTTCACTCCAGTATCACCAAAGATTTATTGTAACACCTTTACTCTACCTAAGTAACCAAAGTCTTAAGTTACTAATAGAATCCTAAACTCTTTATTTTGTGTATTTCAAGTGCATCAAAAACTCGTTTTGGTGTCTGTGACCATAGCACATTATTGAAAGAATCATTTGGACTTTGAATCTTTCCATTCAGGCATTTCTGCATTAGAGTCTTGTTTGAAAAATCTCTGCAGATAAGTTTTATTCATAACTGCCAAAGGGAGTATATCCGACATAAAATATAGAGCACAAAATCAATATTTCCAAACTCATAACAGTATAAGATCAATAATTGAGAATGTGCCATATAAAGTTGTAAAAAATATGTGTGTGTATATATATATATATATATATAAATATATATATATATATATATATATATATATATATATCAATTTTCGAAGCCTCTCAAATACATTTTACAACGTTATATGGCACATTATTGTATATTAAACTATTCATAAAATAATATAAAGAGTGAAAAAATATAAAAAAGAAACAATATACATTTTTGACAAATTGACGTCAGACTCCTCTTACTTCATTTATATGAGTGGGACTTTTCTACAGTATGTACAAAGCGATATTCAGTCACTTGACAGGTGTTCCGGAGCTGAACAATGTCGACATTATGTACTGGATAGATACTTTGACTCAAAACATCGAATGTCTGCACTGTTGTTGCGTTACAACACACCTGACTTTAATATAAACGTCATACACAGATTCTTAAGAGTTGTGCCATGAGAAACATTTTTAAACTGTTGTGAATCAACTTACCCATTTGTAAATGCATGAATGCTGTTCTAACAGATTGAACTGGATTCCGGAGAATATCGCTTGTACACGCTCCATGTTTATATGGCTTATTCTGGACTGTCCAGTTTTATGTTTGATGTAATCACTTAATATTTAGTGCACTTCTCGTCATATTGTCTTATAGTGGTCCATGAGAGGGATTAACTGTTACACGGCAGGGAACCCCTTCCGTAATAGCCCTTAAAGTTACATAGGCTAAATTATTGTAAATTTTAAATAATTGAATATTACATATTCCTTATTATTTATTTTTACAAAAAAATTCATGATCCAGCATTTTAAAAATTTTGTAGAAATTAATCTTATTGTGTACAGAAAAGTAACATATAATGAATTGTTTATACATTAGGATTAATGTATAATTTAAAATCTATATATATAATATATATTATATATATATATATATATATATATATATATAAATGCGAATGTTTGTTTGTATGTTCCGTTATAACTCTGGAACCAATACACGAAACATCGTGAAATTTTGTACAGTGATTCTACACGTTCCTGGAAATAACATAGGCATACCTTTTAGAGATGTTAATAGTTTATTTCATTAATTTTTTAATTATAAATTGTTTGTTGATGTTGGTATGTTTTATATTGGATCCGACAGACTGCGCTACGACACGTAATACAAAGCGAACTGATACTTAACAGCTGATAATACTTTCAGCTGAAGTTCATCCAAAGAGGCAGAAACATTTGTTTACATTTAAATTATAAAACATTTTATTGTAAACTGCTTGATCAGTAGTGTTTTTAAATTCAGATTGCTTCAATGATCAATAAACTATTTAATTCAAAGAAAATACTATTAAACGCTATTATGAAAACAACCTCATTATACAAATCGTGAATGTTTTTCACATATGGTAATCGAATTTGGTTACATCGAAGGTAAATGAAAAGAGCCGAAAGAAGACACTTTATGATCGAAACTTGGTTTCTTTGATACATTTCTTGAACGCACACTCCTAAAATAATACTGGAAATATCTTAGACAGAAAAGTAATTTTAACAGACCGAAATGTGATTCTTTATAACCTCACTTATTAACACCTAGCAAAACCACGAAAGATAGAGGCAGGAATATGATACATACCTTCATAATGCGCCAAGAGGCTCACGAAGGAACGACTGTCAATTATCTCAGCAATGTTTAGAATGTGATAGAAAAAGAATAAGTGAATATAGTGTACTGTTTTCAACGGGAAATTGCGTGCGAAGCCACGGGAAACTGCTAGTATCATATAAAAATGATAAAGCAGTTTGAAAAACTCATAAGTTGTTCCTTTTAAGGACGACATTCCTTTCATTCAGAAGCTAATTTATATACATTGTTTATTAATAGATGTTACAACTTTTATCAATAAAAATTTAATATATTCTTGTCACTAGACTAGAATTCCATGTAATTTTTTTTTAATGAACTAATAGTGACTATAAGTAACATTTTCTTGTCAACAGGCGAATATGTGTTGTGGTGGATTGTGGAGTAATTAATTATGTTTGGTCATTTATAATTGTTGTGCGATGTTGTCTTGAAACTTACACAATATTTAGTATATAGTGTGTACATACTTTTAATAAAATGTGGAAATTTTTTATCCAGGAACAGGATTTAAACCACTTTTACATTCAACGTTAAATCCTATACTTTTCTCTACAAGTTTATCATTTAAAAAATTGTTTAATGTTTAAAAATAATTTTTAAAATATATTAAGTTCTAATAGTGGTATTTTTGTTTCATTATTCAGTTATAGTGTACAAGAATATGAGTAGTTTAAATTCAAAACTGAATAGTTAAAAATATAAGTATAAGCTATATAACATATATTTTCATAAACATGCACAAAAAATAATATGTATTTCTCCCCTCCGTCAATCTTAACCTTCCAACTGATGACCAACGGCACAGACCCACTTGTGAACTGATAAAAACGGCACAGCCGTCCGTCTAATTTTCGCTATTATTATGCGAAAACCATTTGAATCTATAAAGATATAACTTTCACCAGTGGAATCGCTACTCATAAATACCAATTCATTTTATATAGTTTATATTCGTAATATTACTCATTGTCAGCTGATATTAAATCCAAACGCCGCACGGCATACAGCTGACGGACTATGCAGGTGGTGACGCGATGCACGGCCCTTGACGTTCTTTGTTGCTGGGTTATTATCTAGGCTAGTTGTTTATAATTATTGATTGTTATGTTCTGAAATGGGCGATCCTCGTTGTTCAAATGATATACGTAAATTAGTTTATGATGAAAAATATTAGTTTCTAATGATGACAGTGGTATATCGGCAAATATAGTGGAGAGCATGATGATATTATTTTCTTTGTCATATTTGTTGTCAGGTAGTCTGGATGATTAAAAACCGGTGCAATGTGAGTTGGGTTGCGAAAATTAATTGATAGTGACAGTGAAAACTATTCATCATTATCTGATATTCCTCTTGCCCAAAGAATTAATCAAACACCAATATGGGTGCGTACCCCAAAAAAATAGCACATACTTTAAATTTTTATAAAAAAAGTTTTTTTGTGTTGTAAATAAGTGTACGGTATATGTGTTATAATCCTTTTTTCACTACAAAACTTGTATGTTTTGTATATTTACACTATCTTACTATCTCAAGCCAGGTAAAGGTTACATGGAGTGAAACTTAGAAATTAACAAAATTTACAATACAAATTTTTAAATTTAGGTACAAAAAACCTCTAGTACAGTATACAACAGTAGTAATGAATGAATGAAAAAGTCTTTTTATTTTTGACAAAATATAATACTGTACAATAGTTACATACAATAAAAAACACTACATCTACAATGGTTTGAATGCCGTCTGTAGTGGTTAGCAGGAATAATAACTGTACTAATTTAAGAATAACAAAAGTCAAGTTAAAAGGCAATAATAATTTAAAATTATAAATGAACACAATGGGGACACTTTTCCAATAAACTGAATAAGGCTAACTTAAAATTATTTAATTTCTCAATTTTAAACTAATCACAACTTTTTTTAATAGAACAGCACACACGCACACACACACACATACACGCATACACATTTTATACACATATAACACCTTAAACTCAGAAAAATTAAAACAAAATTACATTATAATGGGAAGAAAAAACAAGGTGATGACTTGAAATATACAAATGTTGTAATTAAAATTTTAATTACAACAGTAGTAATATGCAATTGAAAAATAAAAGGCTTATTAAAACATGCATTATTTTTAAAGCACACTCATGGAGTAGTCTATGTATTATTAAGTGCTTCACTGCTATTTGTTGAGGCAACTAATTTATGGCATGTGTAGACCACTGAAACTACATTTAGTCTGCATTTTGAAGTTTAATAATTGACTATAATCTTGATTCGGAGCGTTCATTATTCGCTGAGCGTTAGCGAAGCCCATCACGTAAGTGATTTGAAAAATATGCTGCGGAAAGACAAAAACTAGTTTACCATCCTAGGAGTTTCTTATTATCAGTCAGAGGGTTTTAAAGTAGAAAAAGCGCTCTTATCACTTTGATGAGTATGTGTAATTTTGTTAATTATTGTTATTTGCTTTTATATATAAACTTGTAAATAATTATTTATGGATTAAGCGTAAAAGAAAATGTTTTATTGTAAATAACATTTTGTCCTTTTAGCGGAGTACACGAACCAATTTTAATGACATTGATACTACTTGCTCGAAAAACTCCCACCCTTGTAATAGCAGGGATATTTTAAAATATGTGATAAAAGATGTAACTTCATTTAACAAGTCAATCAGAAAATGGTATGTCCACATTTTGACACAGTTGAATTTCACTATATAATACAAATCGAGAAGAATATTCATTTGATTTATATGTACTGTAAATTTATTAAAAAAAATTGGATTGAGGTTTTCTCTTTGATTCTTTATATGAAACTAAACTGATTGTGTGTTCCTTAATTAAACTAATTTAATCCACAAAAATAAACTTAATCAACCAATTGCTTTTATTAACCTTTTACCTTTTCATATTAATTTAACTAATTCCCCTACTAAGTTTCAAACCTCATTCCTCAAATGCCAATCTAGTATGTGGCACGGCAGAAATGAAATACTTTGACCTATGTCTGAAGGATAACAACTTTGTAACTGTATGTTAGGCATGTATTTATAATGTGCAAGATTATGTTTACGACGGGCATGTATAGAACCATTTAGCACGGATAAGTCTATCATTAGACAAACTTCAACTAATTCTGGTGCAGTCCACTAGGGTAGCAGTTATAGTTCTGGGTATTGACGCCAGATGCGCCGTTGTTGTTACAACTTTCTTAAATAAGAATATTCTTTTTGTATTTTTATTAAAAATGAATAATTAGTTATTTTTATTTGTAGTTTTCCATTAATAAAATAAACGTAATAGAATATTATAAAACTACAATTTTAGCCAAATATATGAACATATGTTGTATAAAACTTATGACTTGTTTAGGACACTTCTCATCTGGAAAAATAACGTAAGTATTTATACTAATATTACTGAATAAATTATAACTGAATACCTAAATTAGTGGGGATCTGTCTTTCTTGAGTAGTTTGGCTGAATGGCCATTACAAATTTTTAATAGCTACCTGTCTACCATTGTTTGTTGCAATGGTGGAATTGAGGGGTGGCTTACTACTTATAAAAGTGAACCGATACCTAAACGAGCTCCTCACGTGTGAGATTTAATGGGTGGTGATCAACCGAGGCAGAGAGAAAGAGTGGGGATGGAGGGGCCCTCCTGCCAACTACAGATAGCCCGTGTGAGGAGCTCGTGTCAGTTTTGGATCCATCAGTATAAACATAAACATAACCTAAATGTGATAGTGACATTTTTTCTAACCACAATTGTTTTAGAGTTTCTTTACTCGTATTCTTTTTACTTACTTCTAAATTGGAATTAATTATATTAATATAGAACTTTCTTTATAACTCCAAAGACACTTTACACGAAACATATCTGCAAAACATAGAAATTGTATCGAATTAATTATATTAATATTGAACTTTCTTTATAACTCCAAAGACACTTTACAAAATATGAGATGGTGCACAACGAATAAAATGTCATAATCTTTTTGTGCTATTGGAATATATTCAAATTAATAGGGCAAAAGCAACATATTATAATGTGGGAGTCCTTAATTGGTAGTAAATAAATTAATAATTACTACTACAAAATCTGTAATAAGAGTTTATGTAATAGCTGTAATAAACTAAGGGTATTAAAAAAGATTAAAAAAGAAACTTGAGAGTAAATATTCATACACCAAAAACATAATAATATAATTATGACAAAACCAATGACAACTACCTGACTTAAATACCTAACATAGCACGTGACATCATTAATAAATACATAAATTTTGCTAATTATATTATATTACTGTAACTGACAAATTCAGTTTAAGATCATATATGAGTATATTTTTGGTTTACAATTTTAAACATTTATATTTATGTAAGAAATATTACACTTATATTACAGAAATTTTATGTAATACGGATGATGAAAATAATTTAGTCCTTACTGATCTCTAATGCTACGAATATAAAGATTTATGATACAATTACAATTACACAAATTTATTGAAGACTCATTAATTCGGATATAAAACGACTCATTAATTCGTAAGATAATAGAAATCAGAACCGTTCCGAACTGAGGTCGCTATTAGCCGCATGTACAGAGTTTGTCAGGAATTTTCGGGATTTATCGGTACTGCTCGGCTCTGTCCCGGTTGATCACTCTTTCTCTCACGTGAGGGCTCGTCGATACCTAATGGGCTCTTTGACTGCAAATCGAGAAGAATATACATTTGAATTATGTGTTCTGTAAATGTATTAACATTTATATGTTCTGAATTATATTAACATTGAGTCTCAGAAATATGATGTTGCAAAATGGAATCAGTAGTTTTAAAGCTTGAGATAACTAAAATTCGGATACTCGTTTTTTGATCAGGCAGTACAAACTGATCGCGCTCGAATGCAGACTATAACGCAATAAAAAAATATTACAATTTTTATTTTCGCTCTCACGTTACCTATTGTACCACTTTTTACTTACGTACTTTTATTAGTGGAAGAATAAAATAAAAGTTGTTGTTATGGAATTTTTTAATGAAAGGAATATCATACGATGAAACCAACAGCTTTTTACGGGATTCAAGGTTAATTTATTTTAGTGATGTTGAGCTCGTCGCAACCCTTCCCAATTGCAATTCACAGACGGGGCTCGTCAAAATTTCAGACACATAAAGGGGGGTCGTTGGTTCGAAAATATTGAGAACACCTTAGATAATTGTTAGTGCGCCTTAAAAAAGCTTTAATAAGAAAAGTAGCAAACGTATAACCATTTATCAATTGGATCAATACAAACACTACGACCATTAAGTTTACAACCGTTCAAGCTTTAATGCTGGGAGATGAACGAAGGAGGCTAAAGTTTTGTTTACTATGGACATCGTAGTTAGTTTTATTTGGTCGCCAGAGAGCGTGATCACCAAATCAGATTACCATAAACTCTGCTGGTGCGCCGTATTGTGTAATTGTGTGCTTTAGCTGTCAAATGAAACTGTTGGTTTATTGCCTAGCAACATCAACCGCTCTCCTAGTGGCTGAATCCTTCAGTATATCAAAATAAAAAACGAAAAAGTGAAAATTCGTAGAATAGCATATAATACTACATATGCCAGAAAAAAAATAAGGGTTTCCATAAGAAAAGCAAAGTTGTCCGCTATATTGCAAATTTACGACTAGATGATCATATTCGAACTACATAATTGTACGTAGGAGTAATAAGCATAAGAATTAAAGTAAAGTTCTCAATTATATTTTTGCTGTATGCTGTAACACAATACTAGCATACAAACCTAATACAAGTATTCCGTAAATTTGACCAACAATATCTAACAAATGAATGTGCATTCGTTTGTTGTACATTAAAAACGATATCCACACCCAATTAAAAAGTGTCTTACAACAAACCGTATTAGGGTAATCGTCGAAACATTCCGTCGGCTACTCTCGAACATCTATTGTATTGTGGAAAATGATTTTCCATTTTTAAATACTAAAAGACAACCACAGAATGTGAAGTCTAACATTTAGAGCACAGTAATGAAATGTTTTATTTTGACATTTCTTAAATCCTTTTGAAATAAAAATTTCTAAGTTTATTGTTATTTTTAGTATAGAAAATTACTTTATAGAAAAGCTAATATTATTTGTCAATTAATACTATTTCAAGTTTGAACCCATGAAAGGATGAATTTCATGTCCTCCCCGTAGTTACCCGTGACATACAAATTCTTGTACATTGGTAATATTTAAATACTAATTACGAAGTAAGTTTTGAACCCTTCACTCCACAAATAACGGAAATCTGTGGAAACTATTTTGCAGGGGGTAAGACTGTCAAGTTGTAGTGAATCAATTACATCTATTGTAGCGTGGAAAATAATTTTCCAAATTAAATACCAAAACTACAGAATGTGAAGCCTACTAACCTTTGGAGCCGAGTGAAATATATTTGATATTCTTTTCAACTAGTTCTGGTGTAGGCCACTAGGTAGCAGCATCGAGTTAGTCCCAATGTATTGACGCGAGATGCGCCGTTGTTGTTACATCTTTGTTAAATACGAATATTTTTTGTATTTTATTCGAAATGAATAATTATTTATATTATTTTCTAATTTCCTATTAATAGATAATCTAATAAAATATCTTAAAGCTACTATTTAGCGAAATTTACGAACTTATATACTACACTGGCATTACTTATAAAATTGCACTGATACCTAATGGGCTTTCTGGCTTTTTTAGTACTAAGTTTAAGAGATATCTGGTTCTGCTATTGTTTGCGATTTTTATCTGCAACTCCGCGATTTGACCAAATATAAATGAGCTACCCAAACAATAAAATAAGTGATCTACTAAAAAAAGCGACGGTTTATTATTTTGATACACCGTACGGTTTAGCTGCTAGGGCTATAGAAAGTTTCAGAAACTCTGTTTCCACCGGTTTGTTAAAGAGAATGTTTTACCACTTTTGAAAAAGTTATGTCACTTTTTACTGAGCAATTTTTTATTTGCAATTCATATTTTACGATGGCGTAATTGTTATGCTATCTGTTACTATGGTAATGTGTAGACAATGTGGGAAAGCAGTGACCAAGTATGTGTCACAGAGATGGCTAGTACTGATAGTGAAACCGTCAAATAATTAAGTATAAAATTAAATACTTTCTGAGATTTCCCGTTGATCCTAATAGTTTGATTAGTTTCCTCTCAGTTTTAGAAGATTTTATTTTTTTAAATAATTTTAACATTTAATTTGAGTCGCCGAGGATGGGATTGATTTTATTGCAAGTGAATTATAAAGTAATTTTTTAATAACCATCTGTCTATCACCGTTTACTGCAGTGATGAAATTGAGGGGTGGCTTGTCCGCCCCTAGGTGAGTACTGATGACTGGTGAGCTCTTTTCCTAATTACTAGTAGCATTAGTTTTTAGGGTAAATGTGGGCTATATCTTTATAATGAAAATAATTTCAAATATCCTACGTTTTAAAAATAGTTTCTTAAAAGTGCATGAGGTTTAATTTTGTTCTTATGAGCTAACAACCAATATGACCGTCAGTACAGCTGGCTCGATAATCACGATGAAGGAAATATACGAGTAGATCTTTCAACCGTTATTTCGCAATTATAAATTCTGGAGTACGAATGGTTTAGACCGACACCTACGTACTACACTGTTTTTAAAGGAACATGTTGTTGCAGGACGTCAGCGAACTTGTATGGAAGAAGGATTTGAGTTTTTATCTTTGATCCTATATTTATATATGAACTAAACAAATTGTGCTCCTTATTAAACTAATTTAATCCAACAAAATAAAATTATCACCAATTGTTTTTAATAATATACCTACTATGTCACATTAATTATCTAATTACTTAGTAAGTTTCAATCTTCATTCCATAAATTGCCAATCTAATATGTGGCCCGGTAGAAATGAAATGTTTTAGCATATATGTCTGAGGGATAAAATTTTAACTGTATGTTACAAGTTATGTATTTATGAATGTGTAAGGTTCAATCGATATTACTAACGGGCTAGACAATGAATACGCATTTTACGACAGGCATCTATGGAACCATTTAACAAGGATAAGTCAATCATTAAAAAAACTTCAAGTAGTTCTGGTGCAGTCCACTAGGTAGCAGTTATAGTTCTGGGTATTGACGCCAGATGCGTCGCTGTTGTTACATCTTTGTTAAATAGGAGGAAATCTTTTGTATTTTTTTTTAAGATTAATTAATAATTTTATTTGTAATTTGCCATTTGCCATGGATAATGTAATAGAATATTTTAAAGCTACAATTTTAGCGAAAATTTACGAACATAAGTAGTATAAACTTATTACTTCTTAGGATACCTCTCATCTCGAAAAGAACGTAAGTATTTCTACTAATATTACTGAATAAATAATTAAAGCAACGTATTTTGTCAATATAAGTGAGTCTTATGGCTCGTTCCAATTTTTAATAGCTGCCCGTCTATCATTGTTACTCGCAGTGGTGGAATTGAGGGGTGGCTTACTACTTATTAAAGAGTACAGATACCTGATGGGCTCACTAGCTGCATTTTAGTCCTAAAAAGAGTTAGCGCTATACCAATTGCAAACAAAAAAACTTTACTCAATATAGTGCAATATTTTTTTCAATGGAATTTTAAAAGAGAAAAGCTGCAGAGAATATACAAATACTGAATTTATTTTAAAAAATTTAAAATTATTATAAAACATTGCAAGTGCATGTATAGCTTGTTACTGTATATTATAACAAGAGTATCACATAATAATTGTGTTGCCAGGCAATAACCAGCTGTTTCATTGTTGTGTTTTGTTTAACAAGTAAACAGTATGTCACTTTTTACTGAGAAATATTTTTATTGCAATGTATATTTCACAATGCTTTAATTGACTACAACGCAATCAAAAATATTAAAATTTCATTTCGTCTTCACGTTGTCTATTATCGCTTTTATATTCGTATTTTTATTAGTGGAGGAATCCCCCCCCCCCCCCACCCCCCCCCCCCCCCACCCCCCCCCCCCCCCACCCCCCCCCCCCCCCACCCCCCCCCCCCCCCACCCCCCCCCCCCCCCACCCCAAAGTAAACTTATCATCGATCGAGTACTATCATGGTTTGAACATTTTGTTAGGGCCATAATCACGGTACAAGTACTGTACTGTTTAAATACAGGTACAGTAATAGCCTAATATACAATATCGAATTAGAATTAACTCTACTTGACAGTATAGCCTATAATTTGTGTGACACATAATTGGTAGTAATCTCGAATTAAAAAGCATACTTGATATAGATACCCGAGTTTGAAGGATTATTACAATCTAACTAGTAGACCTGTAATAACAGAGTTACATTAAAATCTAGCTTGTTTATTTCTGCGTATGGATATATTAAGCAAATTAAAAACAACAACTTTCAATGTCGGTAACAACAGAAAAAGATAGTAGTAAGTACCGATTTTGGCGGTTTTCAAACCAACTGCAACTTTGAAAACCCTAAAACCTGTAATCCTCAGATAACATTGGGGATAGTTATAGATTTAGAATATGAAGTTTAGAATAGTAACATTATACAGGCAGACCACCCGTACAGTACGTATACCGGCCAAACCAAACGAGGTAGATTATTCGTAACAACTTAAACCCCGCTATTTCTAACCCCCCAAAAAATTGGGAGAAATTATTTTGAAATCTCTAAAACTCCCCAAAAGTGTAGTTTTTGGGGGGTAGGGGTGGTTTTTGGAAAATTTTCAAATGTAAAGGTATGTTGAGTTATACCTCATTTTAAAGGTATTTCTTCACTGATTATTTTGATGCAAAAATTTTGAACCTATCTTGCCGCTTATGTACAGGGTACACCAAAACGTAAAAAAATCAGGGGTTTGTGGGTAAATTTATTGCAACTACCTGCACAAATGTAGAGAGACGATATTTTTATTCAAAACCAGTGATGAGATGGCTTATCGAAAAATATCATCAAATGCCACCCTCCCCCAAAATTTACACATTTTAAAAATACATAGAATTTTGAAATATTTAACAGCCCTAATCTAAAAAAACTCAAATAGCAACCTAGGTTGTGTTGTACATCATTAGAAAGGTCTTTAAAAAATAAACATTTTCTACATTTAAAGTTTGTCTCTATCTCCAATGATTTCAAAACTGTAGTACAAAAATAGATTTTTTAATAATTTTACTCAATGTATTTATTATAAAAGTCAGCGTAATGTGCAAGTAAAAAAAAGTTCCAACAGTAAACTCGTCTCTTATGTTTATGATTGAAAAAATACTGTATCTAATTTTTAAAAGAGTCTCTTAAAATTTAAAAAGGTATTGGAAAACTGTAAACTAAAACGTCTTACGATAAGTGCTGAGTTCTCTCATGAAACAGGAAAATTACCCAGTTGTGGTCAGGTTTAACATGACCTGTATCACGAACTCGACTAGCAAGTCTTTGAAAACGTTCCTGGAGTGATGTTCGCGGTCTGGGTAACGTTGGGCATAAAGAAGAGCGGCAGCTGAGTAATTTTGGAAACATTCCCCTAACACCATAAGCATCTGGAATGCCTCCTCATTTGAGAACGGCATTTTAGAACAAACAAAACTTACACTACGTATTTAAAAAATTTAAATTAATATCTACCTCATACCACGTGGTCACAATAACAACTGAATAGAGAGACGATAATAACAGAGATTAGATAAGAGACTAAGGAATTGGTTCCAAAGTTCTTCCAGGGGCAACTCGTGTATTTGGGATTGTTAAAACATGAACACCACGGTTAGATTGTTTTTGAAACATGTTACTCTGATAGAAATCCTGATGTGTTTTGTACTACATTATTTAAAGACAAATTAAACTTAAAAGTCCAACTTGTTTTCCATTTGTTTCATTAGATTTTGATATTAAAATTCAAACTAACTTAGCAAAATTATTAACAAATCTATTTTTGTACTGCAGTTTTGAAACCATTAGAGATAGAGACAAACTTTAAATATAGAAAATGTTTATTGATGTACAACACCTTTCTAATGATGTACAACACAACCTATGTTGCTATTTGAATTTTTTTAGATTGGGGCTGTTAAATATTTCAAAATTCTATGTATTTTTAAAATGTGTAAATTTTGGGGGAGGGTGGCATTTGATGATATTTTTCGATAAGCCATCTCATCATTGGTTTTGAATAAAAATATCGTCTCTCTACATTTGTGCAGGTAGTTGCAATAAATTTACCCACAAACCCCTGATTTTTTTACGTTGGTGTACCCTGTACATAAGCGGCAAGATAGGTTCAAAATTTTTGCATCAAAATAATCAGTGAAGACATACCTTTAAAATGAGGTATAACTCAACATACCTTTACATTTGAAAATTTTCCAAAAACCACCCCTACCCCCCAAAAAAACTACACTTTTGGGGAGTTTTAGAGATTTCAAAATAATTTCTCCCAATTTTTTGGGGTAGAAATAGCGGGGTTTAAGTTGTTACGAATAATCTACCTCGTTTGGTTTGGCCGGTATACGTACTGTACGGGTGGTTTGCCTCACCCTGTATATTATCGTGGGGCCCCCGGCGCATCTTCTCGTCTGTGTTTTATCAGCTGTGTGGATCGTGTCTCTCTGCAGCTACTTTATCTTCTCTATAAGTATATTGTATTTTTGTGTATTTGACTATACACGTGTCGCAGTCCAAGCGTTAAATAATAATTGAACAGACTAATGTAGCCATAGGTGTGCCCAGGGAGCTTACATTTTGGTGTGAGGTTAGCCGCGCATGGCCAGGTCAGGGGATAGAGTAAGCGAGCGAGTGCCGAGCAGTTCAATTCAATTCAAATCAAATCTTTTATTACGGTAAACAGTATACATTATATGATGAAATTCAGCCATTTAGTATAACATTTTGCAATCATACCACAGTGTCACATTCACACATTCATTCACTCCAGTCACTCGCCAATTTTCACTATTTTCAACGCCAAGGTCTATTCAAAATGGGTGGTCTCTCAAGTACATGCCAAAAACTCGCCGATATTATAAAATGCCATTGACGCTAAAAAGCGATTAAGACAGGTTTTTAACGCCTTAGGCCTTGGTGCATTTTTTAACGGAAGCTGGCAATCTGTTGATAAAAAGGACACATGCTTGCGAAGGCAAGTGTTCATAAACCACCATTCTGTGTTTTCCAGAACGGTAGTTGTCTCTGCCTCTTGTCTTATATCCATGCACGTCACGGCCCTTTTTCAGGGTACATTTGGACATAAAGAATGAAACTGTTTCCAGTGGTTGGGATATTGAAAGAGGGCGGCATCACAGCGGAGGTGGGAACTTACCTCCCACCCTGTGTGAACTAAACAATTCAACAACCAAAATTTTGTAGTTTGGGTGTATTTTTTCAAAGAAAGCCTGTTACAACATGTTTAAATACATTCCAGGATTTCTTTCTTGAATACCTCTTAAAAGTTTTTTTAAGTCAATCTAAAAAAAGACTCCTTATTTCAGCTTAGCATCCGATAGACCAGGAAACTGTTCACAAAGATCCTTGAAACACTCTCCGTCTATGTTTAATGCTTTCACAAACTATCTCATTAGTCCAAATTCATATGGAGTGGAAGAAGTAAATAATTTTAGGATCCACTAAACTTTGTCTTTCGAATTTTTAACTCTAGGAATAAGAGCCTTTCTGATCCACCACATCTGCTTGATATAGTGTTGTTTCCTGTCACGGCTAAAATGGTCCATTTATAGGCAGAGTAGCTGAGCTTGTTAAGAACAAATTCAAGATTTTCGTAGCAATTTTTCAAATGGACCGAGTGTCCAACAGGCACAGAAGCATATTGGTTACCATTATAAGGCTTTCAAACTCATTTTTGACGAATCAATTAAAAGTTTCCATTCATCTAGTCCATACGTAATTTTGAACATTACCAGGGTTCCAGGTACATTGTTGCAGTAAACTAAACTAGATCACCCTCTTACGTAAGAAAAAGGGCAAATTCCTTTTCTCTAAATCGTTACTATAAAAATGAAACACCGGTGGCTAATATATATCTGTATTCAAGTATATATCTTCAAATTTTAGCTGAATCCTTTGAAAGGCCCAGATCTCGTACTATAAGTTTAGAAACATTGGTACCTGGATCTTAGTTGTCATCACTATTGCTCCTAGTACATGATATTAAGTCTAAATCGTCTAAAATATTATCCAGGGCATCCGAAGGTGAAGGAATAGCCAAGCCAGGTCCATGAGCGAATAGTCGAACGTATGCTGTTTGTGTATGAAAAGTCCTTCATGTTTTTTAAATGGAAACCTTGCACTAAATAAGACCAAAAATAACAGTCACCAATGTCTTTTTAGACTCTCTATATCATGTGTACTACAAAACGAGATGATACCTTATTACCTTGAAACCATTATCTCAGTTATTCAGCAAACAGAACACACTATATATGGAGTCCAAGATTTATATAGGTCCCCTAATTTAATACAAAAATATGCAATATAACTTCTGAACAAAATTTGAAATGTTCTTTTGTTGCTTCTTGACGGTATAAGACCCAAAAATAAAATAGAAACAGTTAGCAGAGTTGACACAACCTCTAGTAGCCATTTCTTCTAAAACCTTAGCACAAAACTGTTTGATATGTACACGACAGTGGCTAACTTCACTCTGAGTCACAGTCTATACCCAAGGTCACGCCTTTCTGTACCCCTCCCGATGCCTATTAGACAGTGAGATTGTATTATATAAAGAAGAGATAACTCTTCCAAAGGTATAAATTTATACGAGGAAGTGAACGCTCGAACTTCCATCTGTAGAGTGAGAGGTTCATATAGTGTGTATTTAACGGAAACTATCAAAGTTACATGCCGCAGCTCTAGCGTTGGATCTCAGAACTGATTGAAACTATTGCCCGGACTTCCTTCTGTAGAGTGAGAGGTTCATATAGTGTGTATTTAACGGAAACTATCAAAGTTACATGCCGCAGCTCTAGCGTTGGATCTCAGAACTGATTGAAACTATTGCCCGGACTTCCTTCTGTAGAGTGAGAGGTTCAGATAGTGTGTATTAAACGGAAACTATCAAAGTTACATGCCGCAGCTCTAGCGTTGGATCTCAGAATTGATTGAAACTGTTTCCCGGATTTCCTTCTGTAGAGTGAGACGTTCAGATAGTGTGTATTTAACGGAAAGTATCAAAGTTACATGCCGCAGCTGTAGCGTTGGACCTCAGAACTGACTTAACTGTTGCCCGGACTTCCTTCTGTAGAGTGAGAGGTTCATATAGTGTGTATTTAACGGAAACTATCAAAGTTACATGCCGCAGCTCTAGCGTTGGATCTCAGAACTGATTGAAACTATTGCCCGGAATTCAGCACACCTCGTGGGCATGAATAATTGTTCTCCTGAGTTAATAATACAATCAAAGGTAATTCTGCTTGACTAAAGGACTCACAAAAATGTAATTGTTAATGCCACGATAAGTTAGAGTAGGTTTAAAGTAAGAGCCATTTTAATTAGTTTAAATATGTACATACAATAATATTTGTATATTCGATGTATAATCATGAACTGGACATTATAATCATATACTACTTAATATAGTATTAATAACAAATATAATGTTAAGATGGAACATATATTTTCTACAACTAACTTTAACATTACATATATTTCAAGAACAAGGCTATAATTAGTACACTCGTTTTCATAATAAATTTTAAATATGAATGTACACAAATTTAATTTTAAAAATATTATTTTCTGTTGTAAAATATTGAACAAATGTAATGTAATATTATATAGTATTGGTTGTTGCAATTGGTATACTTAACTAACTACAGGTTTAAAGTAATCGTAATATATCGATTAATAAAAACCTAATGAAAAATACACTAGGGCTTCAACTCACCGTTTCTGCCAACGCATCTGTCTGAAACATACATAGATGTAAATATTAGTATTGTGTCCTTTGTTTGAAGTTTTGAAGATTGTGAAGGAAATATGATTCTGCGACCACTTGCCACAGTTCAGTGATACATTAAATCATTAAAAAAACTGCGTTTTGAGATCTGCAATCTGATCATTCAAACTCCACGTTAATAACAAACATAAAATATAAACTATAATCTAGGGTATGTAAAGAGCAGAAGTTTAGGTCTGGACAAACCAGCATCAAAAATAGGTAAGTATGAGGAGGACACTCCCAACAAGCGTGTTGAACTGGGTCTCTTTGGTAGTGGGGAGTGGTGAAGAGCAGACGACAGAGCCAGTTTGAGTCAGAGTTGGTGGTGTGACGTTCTGATCATATGACTGAACCGACTCAGTCGATCTCGTTCACTGAAGCGACCCGTTCAATTGACCCGGTCAGAAAAGAGTTACTGAGCCTTCCCTCTTGAGCTTTTTATACCGGTCATCGTGTTAACCGAACGAAATGACCAACTGAATGCAATGATCGAGTGAACGAAGGATCCGCTTGCAAGGAAGTGAACGAATAGAGGAATAAACAACATATCGTACGGTGAATGCATAAATAAGTTGGTGTGGCGACCTCCGAGGGTAAGACCCAACTTTACTATTTAATTTATTTAGATTTATAGTACCTATAGGGCATACTGATTTGCACGATTTTGCATAAATTATATATTAGGTTGCACAATTTCTAGAATAGTTGGCTACGCTTTTGAATTTTCCCCTAAATATTATTAGACGGTGTTACGGCTTAAATAGACCTGTAAAAACTTGCATGATTTTATGCTTTTTGGGCTTGTATTATCTACCGCGCTATTATTCATTGTTGTTTTCCTTAGAGTTGGTTAACGTTTAATTCATTACTCAGTTTCTTTTTAGTTTAAATTTGGCTGCCAATGTTGATCTGTCTCGCCATTTTATGTGCTTTCAGCTGGAGATGAATCTTCGTTCTGCCTGGTGATCAGATATTAGGCCTCGACTTCCAACGAGTGTCAAATTACGATGCAAGGATATCAGGGTTGTTGTAGTCATGGTCGTAGGCGGTTGTTTTGCGGCAGGTCTCGTAGTCCGGTCAGCTTACGGTCGAGTTTGGGATGTCCTTATTTTGCAATCTCGTTTTGGAGTTTGGGTCGGGTCTAATACAATCTTAGGTCTTTGGGTAGCAACAAATTAACTTCTTGTGGATATGCAAAAGGGTTTTTGAGCTACACTATTCATTAATTAACATTTAACGTGGAAACCCATTCCTCTGGGCACAGATCGAGCCTCTGCTCGGAGAATTGGAGAATTTAGAAATCGGTAGTTGGAGAGAAAGTCTGTGTACTTTTACGGTGGAGGCTGTGATTATAATACCGTACAGCTCGGGCCAGTGGGCTGATTTCGATTCCTATACCATTTGTATGAGCCACCACCCTAACTCCATGACACGAATTCCTTATTAATTTTTTTAATCTGTTACGACTCTTGGAATCAACCCAACTATACTAGGCCGGTCGGTCCACGGAAACTTTCTCTCTAGCGCCACATTTTATCGTATTTTTAGGAAATTTGTTACAGTTAAAAAAAAGTAAATCATACCAGAGCGTTCTGATATTTGTAAGTCAGTAATTACAAATCCATGCAACTCTTAAACATGCACTTAATTAAAACAAACCCCTAATTATTAAAACTTACCGACCCGGATCCAAGATCTTGAGAGGTTCCATCTTAAGTTAACTAAATACAATAATCGTTTATTGTGTAAATGTAGCGTTGTAAATCTTATGCCTTTGGGGTTAACTCTAAGAACTCATTTTCGGAGCTAAACAGTTAGTTAAATTTTGAATATTGTCATCGTAAAAGACGCCTTCTCAAAAATAGTATTAAAAGTAAAAAACTGAAATAAAATATTCGATCTGTACAGAATTAAATATCATTGTCGAAAGCATCCAATATACTCGTAGATATTGAACAAGTTTTAGAAATAGAAAAAAAGGCACATTCTAATCTGGGAAAGATTAGGGTTAAAGATTATGATTTGCCTAAAGATGGCAAAGTGAATACAGGTACAATAAAATAAAAATTATACAAGTGCGTTGTGGCACTCATATGTCAGGAATTATAACAACTACATTGCACTCTAACTCTAAAATATGCACTGAATAAAAACACTAATTATTATAATTGAACGGATCCGGAATCCGCAAACACATCAAAGATCTTGAGTGGTCGCATTTTAAGTTAAATAAACAAATTAATAACTTAAATTTTTGCATAACTGTAAAGTTGAATACACTACGCCTGTTGGTTTAACTCAAAAAACTCATTTTCAAAGAAAAAAGCTAGTACTAATATTTTGCCTTTTTTATCTAAATCGTTACATAAAGAAAGAATAATAATACTTTCTGTGTCGGTGAAGGAAGCCTTCAAAAATAGTATTAAATGGAAAACTGAAGTAAAATACATATTAAAAGAAAATCTCTGAACTAGAAAAAAATTAGATCTAAAGACTTAGATTTGCCTAAAATTCGTTAAATGAATACGGTTACAAGTAATAAGATTGCGTTCAACCTTTCTTCAAAACTCCTCACTGAAGCGGAATAATCGGTAAAGTCACTGGAGTTAGCATTTGTGCAGTTTGTCTGAGGTCAGAGTGACCGGTTTCGTTATGAGGCCAGTCTTTTGCTCTGAAAAAATTCCTCCCACAAAGCAAAATTCGGCAATAGATGGCTAAGTCGATCTTTGGAAAATACGAAACAATCAAAATCTTACCAGCTGATAAAGGCAACATTCAGATGAGTATAAATGAAAGATTTCGGAAACTTTAAATGCAGGTAATTGCCTATACAATTTTGTGGTAGGTTGCCTTCGTTTGCCCAGTGAGAGGCGAAAGATCTTCTCTTGGGTTCGTGGCGAGGAAGGTTGTATAGACTTTTTTAAATAAAACAACGGAGTCGAACGAATATATGATTTATTAAAATTAGCACACTCTTTGGATTAGATTAGTAAAACAATTTGATTAATACATAATAAAGAATGAAGGAAAATGATAACATAAACATTAATTTTAAAGTTTCAACCCGAATAAAGGTTTGTAACAAACCAATGCGGAATAACAGTATGTTTGTCAGAAGTTCATCTAGAATGAACCAATTATAAAATTTCCAATATCGTTTCCGCCTTTTTGTCACTAAATAGTTTCTTCCGTTACGATGGGCATTTATTATTTATTAGCCTCTGGTCAGTTATTTATGGTTGGTCGGTGAGTGCACACTTGTTGTGATCAGTATTATTTAGTGTGTCACAATGCTCTGGTAAGATTAGTTTATTTTGAACTAGATTGTAGATATGTGTTAGGTTAATTATTCACCTGAGGAAGAGAAAAGACTGCAGATCTCAAATAGTAGCGTTACGGATTGTTTTGCCACTGAATCATTGCAAATATCCGGAAAGAAATTCATCAACCTTCATGAAAGTAATGAAAGTAATGATTTATTCCATATTACACATAAGTATAAATAAAGCACAATATTAAGTTTGGAATTTCACTGGCCACTCTTACAAGTACTGTGGCCAGGAATAAACTAGAAACAATTACAGTTTAGTGTCAGAGTCCAGATGTTATCACTTGCTTACAACCGAGGTGACGTCTGTCAGACACAGCTGACCTTTGAAATATTGTTATATCACGAATCTAACTTATGCTATAGACTATTTACAAAAGGAGACTGATAATCTTTATATTTTTCTTTTCCGTTAAAATTTTAGAACAAGAAGAACAAACTGCACATCATTACTATTGACATTTCTAAAATGCATATTAATTCTATACATATTACATCTTTCTACTTCTGTAGTTATTTTAATTTCGTAAGAAGCTTACATCTGAGATATCAAGTAACCAATTTTTTACTTTGCTGGCAAATAATTTTATACTCTTTACTTCTTTAACGCTATAAGGTAATTGATGAAAACACTTCGGTCCATTGTATACAAAAGAATGCTTAAAGGTTGATTTATTAACTTTGGGAACCCTAAAAATTCTACGCTGAATACTCCTTGTTCCATATACAAGATTTGTTGTTCCCATATTACCGCTTCTTGTATAGAAAAGTCTAAGAACCTTATAAACGTACAATTGCTGAATAGGAATTTTTAAATCTAAAAAAAGGGGAAAGGAGCTTTCTCGTACTTGTTTTTTTAATATTATTCTCAAAAAATGATTTTGAATAACTCTAAGCCTTTCTATCAGATACTTGTAGGTCCCACCCCAGCACACAATTCCATATTGTAGTCTAGCGTCGACCAACGCAAAATATAAACTTCTTAACAGAGATTCAGAGCATATATTCCTCAAAAAATAGAACTTCCTTATTGACGATTTTAATCTGACTTGTAATGACGACACGTGTACATCCCAGTTTAATTTCTCATCCAAGGCTATTCCTAGATACTTAAAAGAAGTAACTCTTTTTATTACTTCGCAATCGCAGACATCAACAATACACTCTGCTGCATGATATTTCACATCTAAATTAAAGTCAAAACCTTGGAAATCAAAATTAACATAGTTTGTTTTCTTTACATTTATAAACATTTTATTTGCTAAGCACCAGTTTCTCAGTTTTCTAATATCCTCTTTAAGCAGTCTGTACAGGGTCTCAATATTGTTACTTGAATAAAAGAAAGCGACATCATCTGCGAATGCACTAGGTATCCCATTTAAATTCAATTCAAGTAGGTCATTAATGAATATCAGAAATAGGGCAGCGGAAAGGACGGAGCCTTGTGGAACGCCCACAGTAATTGGTAGGGGTGTACTGACACTTTGGCCAACACGTACTCGTTGTTGTCTTCCTGTGAGAAAGCTTCGAAACCAGTCAAGTGTAACTCCCCTTACCCCAGCTGCCTCCATTTTTTGAATCAATATATTGTGACCTACCAAATCAAAAGCCTTTTTAAAATCAATGAAAAGTCCAGTACATTTTTTCCCTGCATTTATACTATTATAGATCATGTCAGTTACTCTTAATAATGCATCTTCTGTTGATTTTCCAGACCGAAAACCATACTGATTTTCGCTAAAGAAATTAATTTCATTTAAGTACTTAATGAGTCTGACCTTCATTAATTTTTCGAAGATTTTAGAAAAAATATTTAATAAGCTGATTGGGCGGAGATTGTCTAATTTATTTGATCTGTCTTTTTTATGAATTGGAACTACTTCACAGGCTTTTAATTTACCAGGAAAGACACCAGAACTAAAACTGAGATTTACAATGTGTGCTAAAATTGGGGATATTTGTTTGGAAATTAATTTGATGAATGACGTGTCCATCTTATCAGGTCCAACTGATTTCTTATTTTTTAAACCTCTAATAACATCCAATACTTCATTTTCTGTAACTGGTACAATGAAAAAGGATGAAACTCTATTATGTAAGTTCAGAGAACCTATTTGCACTGAACCGGTATCCTGGGTTGATTGTACATTAGCAAAGTGTTTGTTTATGACCTCTACAACAACATTTGGGTCTGTTATCACCTCTCCATTGTCTAACTCGACACGGTTAACTTTACTGCTCCTGGTATTTCCTCCTGTCAAATTATTGATTATTTTCCATTGACCTGCAGAGTCTCCCTTTCATTCTTGTAATTTCTTAGAATAATAAGAGTTTTTTACTTCATTTATTTCATTAGTTAAATTTTGACTAAAACGTTGAAAGTATTGAGAAAAATGTATGTCATATGGTCTTTTTTTTTGACAGCTTATACAAGTATTTCTTTTTATCCAATTTAGCCAGCAAATTTGAATTTATCCAAGGACTCTTACTCTTAGCTTTACTTAGTTTATTAATTGTATCAATTTCCTTTTTACAATTATTCATAATATTACATAGAATATCATTAAAGTTATTAAAACACACTTCTACATCACTCATTAAAAGTAAATCGCTTAAATCCGTATCATTTAATTTTTCATACACTAGATCAGTATTAATTATAAATCTTTTTTCGTTAACTTCAAGTTTTACGATTTGTTCAAAACAATTTCTTTTACACATTATTTTTAATCCTAGTAGACAGTGATCTGTTAAACTTAAGTCAAAAACAGCTGGCTGGAAAATACTTAAATCTTGGTGTCTAATGAAAATATGGTCTAAACTAGATTTTGATTTTACTGTTATTCTGGTTGGACAATCTAGCATTTGAGAAAAACCATAGCCACTTAACATTGTTACATAATTTCGCACATTTTTTGAACCATCAAGGAGATCTAAGTTTAAGTCACCTATGAGAATTGTATTATTTGCTATTTTAGCTAATTTTTCTGAAAGTTCTTGAATAAAATCTACTTCTGAATATTTGTGAAGTCTATATAAACAAAAAATATTTAAATGCATGCAATCAAGATCAACCCTACAAACCAAAGAGTCGGCAGTTACCATATTTATATTTAAATTTGCAGCATTTATGTCCTTGTCCATATAACAAATGACTCCTCCAGATCTGTATGTATCATTACAGCAGTGCAACATATTATACCCTGGAATGTTATATTGATCGACTTCGTTACTGCTGATCCATGTTTCACAGAGAATGACAATACTAACCTTCCCTTTAATTAGACTCATTTCGAGAATAAAGCTGTTGAAATTTTTTCTTAAACTTCTTATGTTAGCATAAATAATATCGTGGCTATTAACTAGTAACATCTATCATAAAAACTACTAATACAGTTTGAAAAATGTATCATACAAAAGTTAAGTACATTTAAATTTATACCTTCATTTATTTTTAATAGGAGTTTATATTTAACTCTTTTATTATAGAACATAACAATGACAATTAATTAAGGGATCATAATTAAAGGATAAGCAAATTATGTAATTGCAATAATTTGAAAAATAGTTCATCATAGATAGTACAGAAATTAATCTACTTCTTAAGAAAATCATAATTTTTCTTCGAAAACAAAGCAAAGCTTACACTTACTGAAGTCTCTCCACATCTTCAAGGCAGGTAATCCTCCTGACAGGTTCTCCCGATGCTTTCCTGGCGAAGATCTTGGCATCCCTGCACCACGCAAACGTGTAGCCGATCTCCCTGCACTTCATCTTGAGCTTTGCTAGAAGTTGTTTGTTCTCAGGAGTCAGATGATCGTTTATGTACACACGCTGGCTGGGGAACCGCTGGTTGATCTGGTTGGCCAATAAAGTCTTCTTCTGCCTGTATTTGGTGATCCAATCCTCCCTCTTTGACCTGCTGGTGAACTGCACGATGATGGCCGGGTCTCGGTCCTTCCTATAGGATGGTACTCGATGTGCAGTGGAGATCCCGTTGTCTCTCACGTCGACTCCCAAGGCTGCTCCCAAGTCACACAACAGTTAATTTATATTTTCTTGCTTTGTAATTGGAACGCCGTTAATCTCGATATTGTTTACACGAGAATACTGTTCTAGGTTCCTTACCTTTTCTTTTAATTCTGTTACTTCTTTTGTGAGGATTGCATTTTTATTTTTTATCTCTTCATTTTCTTTTTTCAGTTGATCAAATTTTGTTGTCAGTTGCTCCATCAACTTACACGAGGTATCCATTTTATCTGACATAAATTGAACTGAGGTCGACAATTCATTTATTTCAGCTCTAAATGAAGTCATTTCCTTGAAAACCTCCAATTTAAAGCTTTCCAACAGCTTTACCAAACACTCTTTGGTTAATATCTCAGCATCAGATGACGTAGATTTTTGACTAGACTGCGAAGATAACGATCTGCAATCCTTACATCTATATTCCTTTTTCGAGCGAGTTTTTGGCTCAAACTCACCTTTAATACATCCAATATGAAACACATATCCACAAGAACCCGAGCACTTCACATCAGTCTCCTCACTGGAAGTGTTCTTACAGACGCCACAAATTGCCATACTAAAAAATTATTGTGATAAAGATATCTATATATAGTACAAACTTTCGCAACACAAGGCACAATTAATCACGCACGGACAGGATAACTCACGGCCGCACGGAACTTGTTCTAGAGCTCTTATCTACTCGGCTGCCTGCCTCATTATTGTGTTGTAGAGTAACATCCTAAGTACTAACAGTAAGAAATATAACAATATTATTCGGTATACAAAGACAAAGCGACGTGCTCAAAGCAATAGTCTATGATTTGTTTGCTATTACTAGTAAGTGTATGAAAAAGTACTGCTCCAAAAAGAAATTAAGTTCTGAACATATACCTTCGGAAGTATACGTATCATGGAGCGAGTACTCATCATGGTTTATACGTTTTGTTAGGGCCATAATCACGGTACAAGTACTGTACTGTTGAAATACAGTTACAGTAAAAGCCTACTATATACAATATCGGATTGGAATGAACTTAACATAAGTGGTACTAATCTCGAATTGAAAAGTATAGATACTCGAGTTGGAATGATTACTACAAACTAACTAGTACAAATGTCATAACAGAGTTACATCTCTAGATTGTTTATTTCTGCGTATGGACATATTAAACAAATTATAAACAAAAACTTTCAGTTTTTATGTCGTTAACGACATAAATAGATAGTAAATACCGATTTAGCGGTTTTCAACCCAACTGCAACGTTGAAAACTAGAAAACTTATGTTAAGATAAAATGTGTATACAGGACAGTTACAGACATAGAGTTTAATTCTAGAATAGTAACATTACATGATAAAATTTTAGTCATTACACAGAATTTCTAAATCAGTTTTGACCCCATAATAAACATGAATAGATATTGTGTTTTAAGCCTCTTTAGAGAAATAGCCATTTTCTCTTTATCTGATCACTAATAAACACACACACACACACACACACACACACACACTCCCAACAATTAAATTGTCAAAAGAAATCCAAAAACTCAAAATTAACTTTCTTGATATAAGCATTTCTAATCTTAATGGAAATCACTCATTTGAAATTTATAGAAAAACAACCAAAAAAGATCTTCTAATACTGTCATCTTTTAACCATCCATGGAGACACAAATGAAAAAATTAGCAGCATTTCACTCAATGATAAACATAATGTTAAAAATACCAATGAGTGATTAGAATAAAACTAAAGAATAAGAATCATAAAATATCTAGCTGTCAAAAATGGATATCAACTCTATATTGTAGACAAAATGATTCAGAATAAAACAAGAAAAATCAATAATACCACATAATCTTAATAATAATGAAATTCAGAAATATATATTTGTATCTTTCAATACTAAAATAAACAAAGCTGTTCAAAAAACCTTTCAAAATTCAAAATTTTCCATCAGTTACCAAACAAGAAATAATACATTTAAACTTATTGAAAACAAAGTAAACCAAAAAGATGACAAACAAGAATTATACAAACAATGTGGAGTAAACAAAATTAACTGTAGTGACTGTGAAAGCTGTGAAAGCTATTATATTGGATAAACTGGCAAAAATTTTAATAAAAGGTTTAAAGAACATATACAAGCTTTGAAAACAAATAACATGTCTACAACAAAATCAAATTTCGCTGAAAATTTATTAGAAACTGGGCAAAACTACAAAAATATTTAAAAAAAAAAAACATGGACATTATGGATATCGAAAGGAAAGGAGAAAAGTTAAACATGAAAGAAGAATTACATATTTATCTACATTATAACAAAGATCCTCACAATATATTATATTGTAATCTGAAAAATAAGTTCCTATATTTAAGAAAATATTAAACACGGAATACTAAACTAAATGACAACTGTGTCATATAAATTTCACATCTGTTTAAATGGTCCGCATGTGTATATTTAGACTAATGTACACACTGAAGATGGTTTATACCGAAACATGTGTTTGAAATAAAATTAATTTTTTTAAAAGGGTTTTAGTTCACGATTAATTATTGTTACATAAAGATGACCCTATAATGTGGAGTAGTAAAACACACACACACATACCGGGTGTCCCAAAAGTCCCCCGCATGTGTCCGTTCAAAGGACAAGGGGGGCCCCTTCTAACTTTTGAACGGAATTTGAGCCGGGGCTCAGTTTGGATAATCTTGTCAATTTTTTCCCACCTCGGCGAGTGCGAGCTTGTCATCTTTGTTCGGTCAGTAAACCAGTACAAAATACCAAATTACGACTTCTTTCCTTCGAGGTGGCGGAGCGGCCTCTCGAAAAAGTGTTCATTGACTATGTGGGACCCTTGCCCCGTAGCAAGTCAGGGAACACCTCCCTGCTTGTCGCTGTGGATGCTTTCTCTAAGATTTGCTGGTTGATTCCTCTTAGGAGTGCCACGGCGTCGCTCACGGTCAAGGCACTCAAGTCCCGCCTTCTACAGAATTTTGGAGTGCCCGCCACCTTCGTCTCAGACAACGGCACACAATTCGTATCGAGGGAGTTTCATCGCTTCTGTTTTGGGAATGGAATCAAACATGTTACCATATCTCCTTACTACCCCCAGCCTTCTCATGCTGAGCGGTTCAACCGCAATCTCAGAGCCGCCCTCATCGCTTATCACGCTGAGAAACAAACTACCTGGGATGAAAAACTGAGCTGGCTTCAGTTATCCTTCAGTCCTGCTCTTCACGAGAGTCATGATTCCACGCCTTTTCAGGTCATGTTTAGTCGTCCTACTTCTGATCCCTTGTCTATCTGGAGTCTGGATAGTATTCTACCAGTGCCTGGTACTCCCTATGTTAGTGACACTTGGGAAGCAGTCAGGGTTAAGCTCCTACAGTCTAGGGAAAGGGTGAGGAGAAAATTCAATAAAGGACGTATTGCTTACCCCTTCCAGGTGGGGGATCTTGTCTTTTGTAAGGCCCAACCGGTCAGTTCAGCCGTGGATAAACGGGCAGCTAAACTTTGCTATCGGTGGACAGGTCCCCACCGGATTCTTCGCTTTCTCTCCCCAGTTACTGCTGAGTTGGTTGATCCCGTATCGGGGAGGTTGTGGCGGAAGGCCCACGTTTCTCATCTGAAGGCCTTCCGCGGTGACACCTCTGTTCATGCTCTGGATACTGGTGCGGCTACGGGGGTGTCCGGGGACTGATCACCCCTGGTTTTCCTTGTGGTGTCGTTTTCCTCTCTTTCTGTTTTCTTCCTTCTCCAAGAGCGGCGCCTCTCAAAATTTCAGGAGGATCGTGTTTAGTCTGCCTCCTGTTCAGGACTTCGTTTCCTGTTAGGGTTTGTGACGTGTACTTTTCTGTTTTACCTGAGCAATTGTTATGTAGAACTGATCACTCTACATAACGAAATTTTACATCCAAATGAAGAAGCGCGCATTCATTGTTGCTGCAATAACAGAACGGTCACTGATTAGACGCCAATCAGCTGTTCAAATAAAGGAGTTAGGCTAAGGTGAGCCATTACCATGCCATTGATATTTTGTCGCTTGCGTATGTCAGTTAGTAAAATTTCAGTATAATAATTTTGTCTTTACAGAATTAAATATCTACGGTAAACTAAGCCTTGGGCCTCGTAGTAAGATTGTCAAGTCCTGTCGATAAACGTAGGAAATTAATACGTTATCTGTAATAAATTAATACTAATCTAGTCTTTTAATAGTTCACGGAGATAAATAGTTGTAAATACGTGTTCATAGTGTCAAATACTGTAACCACATATTGTTTCTGTAAATTGTACATAATTAGGCCAAGATATTATCTCGTAACAATTGCATCGTCTCTCATAAATTTCCTTACTAAACGTGTTAACTGTTCTATAAATAATTGAATCGGTAACTTTATGTCCTAATGTTTGTATATTATTTAGTTTTACTCAGAATAATGTAAAGGCAGTTGTCATGAAATTTATACCTACTATTGCTGTGAAAGTGCATACATTAAT
Organism: Homalodisca vitripennis; assembly: GCF_021130785.1. Taxonomy (NCBI): domain Eukaryota; kingdom Metazoa; phylum Arthropoda; class Insecta; order Hemiptera; family Cicadellidae; genus Homalodisca; species Homalodisca vitripennis. Next base: position 190,781,010 of record NC_060207.1, read on the forward strand.
GCATTATGTTAATACTTCAATACACTTTACTATAATTATTGTAATTAATTAGTTTAAGTAAGAACAATCGTAATTAATTTTTTCTGTGTCAGAATAATTATGCTTTGTGTTTAAGACCAATATTGTATATCATTGTAATTGGCAGATTCTGCGCTTTTTTGATGTACTTATGTTTATACATTAAACGTTTCTTTACATTTTACTGGCCGCTGTAATCTAAATACGAGTATGTTAGACACACCAACAATAGTGACAGATGTTGCTGTTTTAGTCAGCTGGTTTCTTTTATGTTAAGTTTGACATTGTTTCCATGATTTAGAATAAGCAGTGTTTACTGATTTCAATGAGCCGCAGAAAATGAATAAAACTGACTTTATGAAATTAAAGTTTCAATATTGGATTGCACGGACGATACAATCGACGGCTCGGGTGTGTTTTGGGTCCGCCCAGTTGGTGAGTAGACTTTACACTACTATTCCATCGTGCTCCCCTGGGAGGTCGGACTAACTCCGTCAATGTCATTGTGGAGCCTCTACCTATCGGACTAGGCCTGAATAACTGCATCAGGGTGGATCCAGTTCCGAACTTTGACAAATGGGACTCAACTTAATTTAATGTCTAGCCATTATGTATTCATGTGAATTATTGTTTTGTAATTTTGTAGTTCAGGAATATGGTCATCATGATTTTGGCCACTGTAATTTTGTATTAGTAATCGGAGCGCTCCTACCGTAATAATTTTTCGTATTTTTATTTCAATTGGCCAACGAGTTAAGTTTAAGTTAAGTTAAATATATATGTTGTCTACCGAAATCTGTGGCTAATTTAAGTACCTAAGGCTTAGTGTCGTAAACCTAATAGTTCTTGCGTGCATGGTAGTGGTCTCGATTGAGCATACCTGAGGGCAGGAAACTGTTCCTTGTTGGAGACCTGCGACTATCACACCCCATCAACAAGGTGGCGCCCTTATTACCGAGCAAACCGTAACCATCTGGGTATCCGTCAATCTTAGTAGTCCTCTGTCACTGCGCAAGAACTTGGTTGTCCTGGCGCTCTACCAATACTCACGCCCTTCTCCACTGAGCGAGGCCGACAATATTGCTAACCCGCGAGGAGGGGTGGCAGGTTCTCGACTTCCCGTATCCTATACCGGAGCTTGTTGGTTCTTCTTTCAGTGGGGGAGAGGTTTTGTTTGGGGTTGCAACCTTTTTAGTGTGGGAGGTTGAGCCGGGGCTCAGTTTGGATAATTTTGTCAATTTTTTCCCACCTCGGCCACTTTTGTCAGTCTGTGGGGGGGGGGGGGGGGGAGGGAATGATTCCGTTACCGTATTGATTATTTTCTGCCTCGATGGACTGATTGGTCGAGGTCAGGTGGTTGACCTTGACTGATTATCGACCAGCTGATTACCGGCAGCTGCTACTGGTCGGAGCGGTCGGACACGTTCGGCAGAGGCGACGTGAATCTCTTACTGTCAACTGGTCGTCCTGATGCCCATGGCTGGCTAGTTCTCCGACTTTCGGCAGGTAATTGTTTTTTCTTATTCTCTCCCTTAACTTAGTTGGTGGTTTTTCTCTCCCACGCAGACATATATTTTCGTTGATCAGTTAAAAGTAGTTTATTTATTATTTTGTAATTTGTGTTCCTTGTGTACGTTTTCTTGTCGCAAAGTGTTCTATCCTGTAATTTCGTAACTTTCTAAATTTGTTAATTTATTAACTATGCCAGTTAAATTATTATTTTGCGTTAGTGCTTTCTAATTGATCCGTTCGGCGAACGGAAATTATTTGTTTAGTAATCATTTTGTTTTTTTGTTTTTTTAGTGTAAGCGAGACGGTACAGACTTTGCAAATTTGTTTCCTCGTGTTTTGTGTAGCGTGCAAAAATTGAGTGGCAACATTCACGATTTCTATTTTATTGTTTAATTAATTAATTGCTTTATAGTAGCGTGAACTGCTTAGTTTTGGATTATAATTTAATTATTGTTATTTGGGAAATAATGTACTGTTATTATTTGTAAATGACATAATATACATTACAATTAATATTACAGAATGAATAAAATACATTGAATTATTTTTACAAGTAAATGTTACCCAGTGTGTATATACAGTATATGTATATCATATATACCGGGTGTCCCAAAAGTCCCACCCCCCCTTCTAACTTTTGAACAGAATTAACAAACCAATATCCTTTGGGGGGTAGTTATATAATGACAAATGATGATTTTTGCGCTACATGAGAATTTAGCCCATCAACCCAAAATGGGGGGGTTGGGAGATGTATGTTGCATTTGGGGGGTCAAGTCAAAATCTTTAAATGCAAACCCCCATCATATGACACTTCATTTTCATAAGACACAACATCGGCACTCATAGTCACTGAACTTTGAACCAAAGATAAGAGCTACACTACTCCTATGTCCAGAATGAACTTTGTACTTACATGATATAAATCAGTTTGCTTTGATTTCTTTAAATGTTTTAAGATGTATATATCATAATGGTATTCTCGTTTCAATTTAAAATACTAGTCTTTAAAAATGAAATATATGACTATGTCCGCCAATTATGAACGGGTTGTCATATTTGTAATATTTTATCTTAAAAACTGTTAATTATATTTCAATAAGCTATTTTATAGTGGCCAACCCCGTATTAAAACTTAACGTATTTATAGATAAACCGCTATAGGTAAACCGCTTACAAAAAATCTGGGCGATTTTAGTTCACGCAGGGTGGGGTAATATACGCCTCCGCTGTAATATACGATGCCGCTCTTTCCCGGTATCCCCACCACTGCTCGGCACTCGCCCGCTTGTTCAATCCTAATCCCTAACCGATTGTAGGACTGTAGGTCCACGCCTAGTTTTGACGAGGGTGGCTGACGTCACTTTTCTGCAGGGTAGGACAGTTAGTCCACGGGTGTCGGCGTGGACTAACTGTCCTACTTTTTAAAACTGATAATAATTTTTCTACCTGCGCTCATTCTTCATTCTGTGAGTGATACTTCCACTACACACGCACAGCGTACTGCTTAGGCAGTAAATATAAACAACAGCTTTCTCAAACCAAAACTCAAGGTATCACATATGAATTGGGTTGCTAATTGGGGTTAAATTTGAACAATTCCATACATCACTACATTACTATCTGAGTAATTCCGCAATATCCTAATGAATGATAAACATCTACATTAAGTTTGTTTTAATTATACCTGATCTTGGTCCATCGTTAGTGTAATACGGTATATGCGAGTAGACACGTCACTCATAGTACACGTTAATTGAAATGGATAGTTTATTGTTTTATTACTGCTATTATTAATTAAAACAACACTTTAGACCATATTTAATATACCATATAAAACCATATAAAAATGTAAGTTAACTTACGACCTACAAATTAAATATAATTCTGGAAGAAAATTACTTTACCGACGGATACTGTTATTAAAGAAAATAATAACTTATACAAATTTAATGAACGAGACTATTGCCCAAAGTCCAGGTAGGTGATAAATTAAAACAACGTATATTACTCATATATGTACTTATATCCATAGTACTATTTTAAAAGGAGGAAAAATAATATTTTTCAACAGAAATGTTATGAACATTAAGTTTCTTGCATCTTTGTGTGTTTTATTATTGTAAGCCTTACAGTAAATATTATATCTCTATTTTAAGTTAAACTGTACATTTACAAAGTTAGAAACCTAGCTGATAAAAATAAATACCTGTATACCTTTTTTATGTAACATGTTCTGCTCAGTGAATTGCTATGTTATTTGGTATTTACGGTTTTGCTATGACAAGTTTAATCCTGTCATAATACAAGTGCTAAACCACAAACATTTATGAGAATCCAAGTATTATCTTACAAAACTGATATCATATTTGAGCAAATTTAGGATTTAAACAATTGTATCATTACATTTACAGCGAGGACAGTATTTAAAGGCATTTGACCTATTATATTTTAGTTGATGTCACATAGGTGAGATGACGTGGCTCTTTCATATTACATGGGAAATATTTATGTGGACATTAGATCCACTTAAAGTAAATTAATTTCTAAAGAAGGAAGTCCTTTAAGCATTGACGCATAAAATAAACATATTTTCACATGATTTATTACTCTTCTGATATATATTTGTACAAAACAAGTGCAACAGATATTGCGGTTTCATACGCAATTTAGAAGCTTTATAGTACTCACCAAACACTACATACTCAATATTTGCTAAAGTGTACAATTAAGATTAGATTTTTACCAAAACTTTTAATTTTCTTATCTGAATATTTTTCTTACTATATGTTCAACAGTGGTTACAAAAAAGGTTAAATAAGTAGTTGTTACTATCAAGCCAATTCTATGCTTTCAACACCAAATATAAATAAATTGAAAATAGTGGTAAAATAATTACACATATGATTGTGCTATCATAAAACAATATTTAAACAGAACAGTTTAACACAACTGTTAACTAATGTTAACAGACTCATATTATATAAAATTCTTGTTCTAATTACCTGATTTTTCCGTGCATGATACTTTAATAGTTGTTTTAAAAGACCATAATAATCGTTACAGCAATTCTTAAGTTATAAATGGTGTATTACTTAACAATACACTTAAGAAAATAAACCCGACTTTCATTTATGCATTTAGCTTTTTGTTTTAATCTTTCTGTAGGTGGACTGCTTCTGCAGCGAGTCAGAAAGAACTAGTAAAAAGGCAGTAGTTTACTGAATAATATTTAGCAGATATAGAGTATAGATCTCGAAACATCCATTCAAGTGCTGTAGTGTGAGTACGGCGATCCCCTGTCAAACCCTCGTCAAAAGAAACCCGTGAGTCGGACAGTAGGTCCACGGTCCCGGCCTGGGACCCACTGTCCACCCCTTCAGAAGCAGGTAAGAAATTACCCCGACAGTTTTACGACGTGGACCTACAGTCCGTTTACCGTTCTAACCCCTGACCTGGCCACTGCCACTTGGCGGCTAACCTCACACCAAGTGCCTACCCACCAAACCTCCCTGGATACGTCTAAGCTACACTAGTCTGTTTAATTAATATTTTTCGCTTGTATAGGCCTACACACAAAAATAAAATATACTTATAGAATAGGTAAGTAGATGCAGTGTAAAAAATATGCGAGCGAGATACGAGCCACACAGCTGATAAAACAAAGACGATGAGATGCTTGTCCCACTCCCCACCACTGGAGAGGGCATCCTATGGGCGGCTGATCAATCAGATTTTGCTTCTGCGCAAATTTCTTTGCTATAGATAAACCGCTCGCAAAGAAACCTGCGCAGAAGCAAATATCGAGCAGCACACCCAGGAGGGCCCCCCTCGTCGCTGTTTTATCAGCTGTGTGAATCGTGTCTAGATCGCACAGTTTTGCTTACACTGCAGCTACTTACCTATCCTATAAATATGTTGCATTTGTGTATATCGGCATACATAAGTGTCGCAGTGTAAGAGTAAAATATTAATTGAACAGACTAACGTAGCCCTAGGCGAATTCAGGGAGCTTGCATTTTGGTGTGAGGTTAACCTGGCAGAGTATGTGGCCAGGAGAGGGGATAGAGTGCCGAGCAGTGATGGGGATACTGGGAGAGGACGGCATTACAGTGGCGGAGGGATATTTACCCCACCCAGCGTGAACTAAAATCGCTCAGTGTCTTTTAGAAAGCGGTTTTCCTATAGAAGGTCAAATTCTATACAAAGTTTAAACTGTTAACATTCCTACCACTATGAAGTGGTGATAGAAACTTTATTATGGGATTTGCATGTAATAAATATCTAAAACTGTTTAAAATACCATACATAAAGTTTATTTCAACGTTTTTAATCATACTTATACGCATTCCAAACCCTTTTTGTTCTTTCTCTAGGTTTATAAGTAACATAGTTGTAAATTTTTAAATGAACTCCATATTGAAACAAAATGGTTTACACAGTTGGCTAAAGAACTTATTCCAGGCATTATTGAGATCAATTTATGTAAAGAGTTTCATCTTGTTTAGCCTATCTTTGGGATAGTGTTGAAGTTTCCACAAGCGCTTTATACATAATATGTATTAACTTTTGAACGGAGACTGGTTTTGTGTTCTAAGGGTCGGTGAAGTTACACAGAATTTTTCCGTAACTACTACCGTGAGGCCGATCGCAATAGCCTGGTTTTGTAAACAAATTGTACTTAATTGACAGTTGTATAGAAATAAAAGCAATATAAAAATGTAGGTGGTATATGATCCGGTCGCAAAATTAGATGTAAAGGATTTATGCTTACATAAGCTGTAGTTTTAACATTTTGTCCCGAATTTGAGCAACGTGGATCGACTTCTGCTTCCAAGATGGGTTCCGCAGCTGTATGGGCCATTGCTACTGCTGCAGGAACAGACTTTGCGCCAGGGTCTGCCGTCGGCATCACACATATCTCTGACTGAAACAAGACTGAGGTTAAGATTCAAGGGATGAACTAGAGTTGAATAACTTCCCTAACACCAAAACACGTTTCGTTTCCATTCTCTTATATTGTATATATACGAGAAGAGTAAATTAACATGGAAATGTTTATCTATTATATATGTTAATGAGAAATATAAAAATTATTTTGTACATTTAGGTTATGTGTATGAGTAAGCCTTTTTCGTACTACTCGTACATTTTTTTGTAGATACTAATTGTGATATAAAGCAAGAATATTTCGAGGATATTTAAAATAGAAGTGTAATGTAATGTAAACTAAATGTAAGTAGCCACACTACATTTTTCAGTTAAATAATGATCACTAACTTTTTTTGCGTTTGTGTACCAACCATCTGGCATAAATCCTTCGATAATGTTATTTTGATAATCCCTGTGATAAAAATATTACATTTGCTCACAAATATGACAAAGAATTGGGTTTTCAAATTAAGTGTTTTCTTCTTTAGTAATGTTTATACATTGTTTTTATAGGAATTATTTTGCTCTATATTTTGACAATTTCTTGAGCTCTTCGAATAATTTTGTTGAAAATTTTGGAACATATTCTTAATTTTTATTTCTATAACAAACAGGATTGTACATACGATTTGTTATGTTTGAAACTAAATATAATGCTACATCATAAAGAATATTTTTTCCGAATTTTAGTCGCTGTTGATTTTAGAGAAATATTTTTACAAGTGGGTATTTTCTCTAAAATAATTTCATAATGCATATAAATTACATAAGGATGTGGGAGTTTCTTACAGTAGTAGAAAAACATTTATGATCAGGATGTTATTGGTTTACAAACCTGGTGTTGTTTACAAATATCTAAATGACTTGTCCAATCACTATGTAAGACACCTTGTCTTGTAGGACTAACATGTTACGTTCACAATGAGCTACAAATAAAAGTAAAATTGAAAACATTTACATCCGGAAATGGATGGACGGGTGACATGGGGTAGAAAAGAGTGCACTTTATGAGGATAGATGCCAACTCACCGATTTTGATATTCATTCTTGCCTCGCTTTATCCGCTTTATTCCAGCTTGTCCTGGGCTTCCAAGGCTGCACTGGGATCCACGGAAGAACGAAACACTTTTGCCGAAAACCGTAATTGGCATCAGAATGCATTTTTTCGTTAACATGTATTAGGTAAATTTTTTAACAAGGGGAGCAGACCACTTAAAACTCATTTTATTTGTTTTTCGTTTTTAAATAGGCTAAAATGTCCTCTATACAACGGTATATAACATGCATATGCTTTCTTATGGTAAGTTAGCTAACAAATATTTTCTGACGGCTTGCACACATACTTCAGCCCTCACAACCGAGAACTGATCGCTCTTACACGAAGGCTAGTATTTATTTTATACAGAATTACTTAATTTGTAATATTCCACGATCAACACTATTTTAGAAGAGTTGACCACCACGGCTCTATAGTGCTACATTTTTACAGCTGTATTTTTGTGTGTTTACAGTTTCATTTTCGGACACTTTAATTTTTTATTGACATAGCCTAAACTGTATGTTAGCGACCATAATTTTACACATTTAAAATTAAAATAGCCAACATATTCAGACCATTAAATTCATTTATAGATAAGAGGTATTGAAAAACATAAGACAAGCGTCTTTTTCTGTATATTTTACTTTTTTTATCTTGAATAATACGAAGAACGGAAAAAGTCTTAGAGGAGCTTTACAAGAGGCATATTAGCAAAAAAGAAAAATAACAGTAAAAGATAAGAATAATGAATATACATTTAATAGAGAATTTTCAGATGTATAGCTTGCTACTTATTCATTACAACTTTTTAGTGTTACTTTTATTTCTTTGTTTTCCACAACTGCAATTTTTAGTGTATAAGTATCTCAATAACCATTAGTTTATAAACAATTACAGATATTGTTTACAAATCTTTTGGCTATCATAACACAACTTCATACTGAAAGGGTTTGTAATAAATATCACTTACAAAAAGCAAAATAATAGTTAATGTAATTTTTTAGGCTTTTAACATTATAAAAATTTAAAAATTATAAATACAAAACGAAAGTATATTTTACTAAATCCTCTGGTGTAAAGATATACAAGGGGTCAATATCAATACATACAAAGTTTCACTCCTGTAGCTTTTTTGGTTTTTTTTAGTAATGAGTACACAAGTTACTATGTGCTTAGAATGTACTAGTCTAAAGGGGATAAGTAGAGTTATATCAATAATGGGTTTGTTATTACCAGGAGTGGTGTATAATTTAGGTTTTGTTTCATTTTATTTTTGTAAATTATCGTTATTTTTCATTTTGTTTAATTATCCAAAGCTATGAGTTACCTTAGTTCTTCGTCAATTTCAAGTGGAGATATTTATGAGTTTTTTCAGTTTTCCGAAAATGATGAAAGTACGCTGTCATTTCTATATACAAACATAAGAAGTATGAGGTCAAATTTTAACAACTTTATGATAGAGCTAGAACAGATAAAGTGAAAAATAAATTTTATAATTCTCAGTGAAATTTGGATTTCGTCTGAAGAATCTTGTAATTTTAATATTCAATGATATAATTTGTTTACGAAATGTAAAGATAGATATAGAGCGGGCGGTGTGTTATGTTTTGTTGACCAAAGTATTGTTTGTAATGAGTTGCGCATAGAAATGGTATCAGCTGATGCTTTACTTCTTGATATTAAATTTAAATCTACCTGTTTTAAAATGTTGTGTTTGTATAGACTTCAAGCATATTCTGAAAATATATTTTTAAATGAGTTGAAGCAAGAAATCGTAAACTTAAAAACAATGTTATTTATGTTGGAGACATTAATATAAATATTGCTGCAAAAACTCAAACCTCAATTAGTTATCAAAGTTTATTAAATAACAACGGTTTTGTATCTTTAATTGTCAGTCCTACAAGAATAAAAAATTCATCGAAAACAATAATAGACCATTTTTTGTAAGGAATAAGTATAAAAATACTTTTCAGGCTTCTGTTTTTGATCAGGGTATAACTGATCATTGCTTATTAGCTGTAAATTTTAAAATTGCGCCAACAAAATCTGTAAACCAATCTGTAAATTCTGTTCAAATTTCTGATTTATCGAAAGTAGCTATAAATCTTAATCTTGTTAAGAATAAGTTACAGACAGTCAATTAGAATGATTTATACTTGGATAATGATGTAAATAATTCCTTTTGTAAGTTTTATGAAATTATAAATATATGTATTAGTGATAGCAGTAAAAATATTGAAATTACTTCAAAGTTTACAAAGCCAAATCAATGAGTCCGTGGTTGACGAAATAAATTTTTAACAAATTTGAAAGACGTAAAAAATTATACAAAATATACAAAAGAAGGCCCTTTGATTTAGTTTTTAAAAAATATTTGGATAATTTCTGTTCAATGTTAAACTCTCAAATTGTGTTAGCGAAAAATAGTTTTTATTCAAATCAATTATTGGGATGCAATGGAGACAGTGCTCAACAATGGAAAATAATAAATAGCTTGACTGGTGAGAATAGAAATAAAACGGTTGAACGCATAGCAAATACTAACGGAGTTTCAATCACAGAACCAGCCGATATCGCAGAAGGGGTCTGGTTCGATTACTCCACCGATCGTTGGCCCAACGACCCAAACATTAGTTTAGTTTTAAATAAGAAGGTCGTTGGCCCAACGATCAGTGGTGTAATCGGACTGATTTGTTTCATAAAGTAAAACATAACTAAAATGGGTCGTTGGCCCAACGAACCGTACTTAAAATTAAACAGTAAATTTACAATCAAGGTTCGTTGGCCCAACGATCCAAATTTTAATTAAAAATACTAATAGCGTATATGGTTCGTTGGACCAACGACCCTATTGCAGTAACAAGTTAAATTGTATAATGCAGGTTCGATTACACCACTGTTCGTTGGGCCAACGACCCGAACAAATAAAACATCTCATTTCAAATGAAAAGGATCGATTACTCCACTGACCGATTAGTCCACTGTGGACAAGGGCAGGCGATGCGGCAGCCGCTCCTCCTGCACTGTAGTAATTTTATCTTCATTATGAGCGTGAATACATTTGGTGAAAATATAAATATATATAATTATAAATATTATTATAAATTATATATTAATTAAATGCAGGTATGAGGTAACTTATACATTATTAATTTTTTTCTAGGAAAAGAAAAAATTACATTGGTTAATATAAACGTAATATATTTTTAGTTCTAATTTCTTCTACATCATTGACGTGACTAAACATATATATGTTTATATAAAATTTGTATAAACGGCAAAAGCGTGAGTTAATCTTTATTGAAGCTACATTAGTATCGATTTTTTTATCATATACATATTCATGTACAAGTAAAAGAACTGGCCAATTCTTTTCAAAAAGCCAATGTATAATGTTCTGAAGCATTTACATATTTTCGTGTATCTGGTACATTTCTTCAGATGGATATAAACTACATTTATAGTACATATTAAAGATAACTATCAATCATTAAAGCTTAATTGAGAATATGTTGCCAACTTTAAAATAGAAGCCTCTGAAGAAGTAATGTTGTTAATGGGATGTGAGAGAAGGCATTACATTATCTTATACCGGGTATTCTATATGAGGTAATCTATAAACGTAATGCAGCTGTTAGACTCTTAGTTATAAGTAGAATAGTGTAATTTGTGGTAATATATTAGAAATACAATGTTATTAGTGATGTCGCAAAAAGAATTCAAATTTCACATGCAACTGTGAAAGTACAGTACTACTAGAATTTTAATTTCCCATAAATTCAAGATTATTCTTTTGATGGGGTCTTCCTCAGTTTCTTTCCAAGTTGAAACATGCAAACTTGAATTGATGTCTCCGTGACAAACCTTGTTATAATTATTAATAGTTTTAATGTGAAGTAAACGTTTTCTTTGGCGTCTTCATTATAGCTTTGTACGCTGTAATGGCTGATTTGGCATGATTTTATTCAGTTTTCATTGAGCCCGGTGGTTTACATTTACAGTTAATTTACATCATAAAAGATGGTAAACGGATTAGGTCTTCAGTTTACACGGCCGGTATCATAACCATATGTTTCGGCCTAACCGTGGAAAGCTACCTTCCGTCACAATATTGTACCGGTTTAAGATCTGTTGTTTAAGATAGTTCCCCACATAAAAACCGATACATTATAAGAATTTAATTGGGTGAGCATCGTTTCGACGAGGTGTAAACTGCACAACACATCAAATATTATCAAATCATATAGCTCGTGTTTTAGTATTTAAGGTTATTTAACAACTATCGAGAAGTGTTCTATGAAATTTTTAAAACCTTCAAATTTGTGTACATTATTTACATTTACTCTATAATATCATTGTCCAGTATGACTTAGACAGTGAAGCAGTACAGAAGGAGAATCAATCGTGGCCATTAGGCAAACTAGGCGGCCACCGAGGACGGCAGCTTTAAGGGGCGGCTAAAAGAAAAAAATTACAAGAATGTGTATAAATTACTTTACAGAAACCGAGCGGAAAAATACATAAAACAGGCTTGTGTCACTTTAAAATTCAACCTTTATCAATCAAACATTACTTAGAGTGTCAGCGTAAACCTTAGATAAATTGAATATAGTACAAGAAACATTTGTAGTCACCCTCTATGTAAAATTCAAGACGGCAACAGTTTTAGTGTTGTGTTCGGAGTTGGGCGTGATGTGGCCTCGAAAAGCATATTGTCGCATCGCTTCTATAACCCCATTACTACTACTTGTCTAAACCTTTACTCAAGTCGGAGGATCGATCAATCATTAGGCTAGTTTTGAGGGGTTTCTATCGACTCTGTGTAATTTTTATTAGCGGTATCTAATGTTGCTTGATTATGCGAGCATCCCGTACGTAAGAGGACACGCTAGTGGAAGCTGCCTGCTCATCCGAGGCTCTATTTTTAACATGGAGCAAAAATTGAATGGAAAATAGGCACTTGACTTGTCTCAAACTTGATTTGTCAATATTTCATTCCACAAACAGACTTTATAGTGGAACGCCTGGAGGTTTTGACCTCGGATTACAACTACAGTGAATGCATTTATATAGTCGATGTGGTATTTGTTTTTCAGACTATAAATTGCAATGTTTATCAAATTCTTTATCTGGGTTTTTTTCATTGTTTAAACAAATTACTACAAAAATTAATCTTTGAGCATCTAGTTTTGCTTTAAATGGTATTTTTCATATTATGAAATTTCACCTAAATAGATGCAGAGAAACATCTATTAAGAACACCACTACTCCTGGTGTGTTTTTGATTATATTTAGGGTTGTCGGGCTCTTGAGATGTAGTAAAACGTGGAGGGGAGAGCGGAGCTGCAGGTGCATTCCACTTTGGTACAGTGGAAATATGTAATATAAAAAATAATATACATGTGGCCTTATTTTCATATAGTTCAGTGCCTAGCAACGAGGATTGCTATTATTAAGACAGATTGTTGTCTAAATTGTAAGATTTTGAACAGTCTGTAAATTGTATTCACATCTCGTTACCATTTATATACAAGTTTTGTTATTTAATAGAAATCAACCAAACCTTTTCCTATATCGGTGACCTCGACTTGATCTGAATACTTAACCTTCTGATCTGGAAAAGGTTAGGTTGATGCCTATTTAATAATAAAACTTGTATATAGGTTAACTAGATGTATATTTATTGAGTGTAACTGATAGAATGTTCAAAATATTACAAAGTAAACTGCCTTTATAATAACAACAACCCTCGTTACGAGGCACCGAACTATGTGGAACTATTGTCACATACACATATATCATAAACCTATTTCTTATTTCAAGTATAGTAAATCCCTCTAACTAAATCCATATTCGAACAATACTGCTGGACGGTGTTCTGATCCTTAGATGTTAACCAACACTGACATAGTCCAAATGTTGAACTACAGATACGAAGTTCTAGGGCCAACTCCACATTTCTTTACAATCCTAGAGGATTTAGGGACCCATGGATTTAAAAAAAATGACATGGAGATTCCTTGGGATAAATGACGATAATTATTTAATTCCCTTTCCCTTGGCGATAAGGGGCGTAGTTCAATATCATAAATGTTTTTCGGACAACTTCCTCTGCATGGCAATGGGAGTGGGTGCATAAATGTTTGTGAGGATTATCTTACCTATTGACTTGAAATGTTGCTTGAATCCTCATTTCTGCATAGGGACATTGGTTCGATGATGCATGCCATGGGATTTGCCTGAGCGTTAGGAAACATGTTTATATATTTATGTTATGAGAAACCACTATGAAAACGAAAAAATATTTTTATAAGCAAAATTTGTAAATAGACTTGATTACAAATTAAAACACATAACTATTTTTAAGGCACAAAATTAATACAAAAATCTCGATGTTTTTTAATATTTCCATCACGTTTATGCACGAGTTCACGGAGCCGTTTATCGAGGAAACTAAAGTATTTCCCTAGTCACCAAAAATTGTGATGACGACATGTTCTGTCAATCAAAGAAGAGCAAATTGATTTAGAAGACTAGACAAAACACAGAGACCAGGCATTAAGTGTAAGGCCACACGGATAAGCTGGCTTCCGGGAAAGAGGGCATAATAATAATTTTAGATCAATAACCTAAACTATGGCTGCTTTGAAAATTCTTTCCCTTCATTCGTCCAATCTCAAGCACAAAGCCTGGAACTTCACAACCACTTCAATTGTTTGAAAACATTCCATTGCTATATTTTGAATCATGTAATTGTCTCGAATAACAATTGACATCAGTGGTTGTCGTTGAGAGATGTCGTATTTACAAAAAAATACGTTTGGCTTCGTCAGCCCCTAAAATCCTTAGTGTACAACAAAATTCAAAACAAAACCGACACCTATTTTCAAATGCCAAGATACACTGAAGTAAAATTTTAAACCAGTCTGTGGGTCTTGTATCGACTCTTCCCCTTATAATCTTTGTTATATCTTTATCTTTATGTTGTCTTTATTTTCATCAAGCGTTTCTCAGTTACATACAGAACAACTGCTTTTCAGAACAACTATCGTCACATACAACAAACACATGAAAATGAAATACAAATAAATCAAGAACATTTATACATTAAGCAAATTCTGCCTCATCTTATTCTTAAATGTAGCTATCGAACATTGTTTCACGTTTGGTGGGAGGTCGTTGTACAATTTCGGGCCGAAGTAAGAGAAGCTCCTCCTTCCCAACTCCAGCCTAACTTTGGGAAAGTGAAGAAGATTCCCATGGCGGGTTCTGCGCTGAGAGACCTTGTCCCGAAATGAGAACTTCTCACTAAGGTACTGAGGCTCCTGATTAACAAGAGCCTTGTAGACCATACAGCACGTCATGACCCTGCAGACGGTCTCTACCGACATCATCCCAGCGGCATCTCTGTAAGGAGAGACATGCTCAAATCGTTTCAAATTAAAAATGAAACGGATTGCAGAGTTTTGCAACTTTTGAATGCGATGCATGTCTTCTCCAGAAATGCTATTCCCGTAGGCTGGGAAACAGTAGGCGAAAACGGACAGGACTAGTGACTGCATGATACGTAGTTTCGCAGACTCAGGTAAAAGATCTCTAAATCTGTAGAGCCCCCTCAGTCTACCGAGTGCTCGTTGACAGGCATGCGTGACATGGTCAGACAACGTGAGGCCGCTGTCTAGCACAACGCCAAGAGTCCTCGCCCTATCAAATACAGCCAAACTCTGGCCATCAAGCCTCACCATCACTCCTGTTACACTGAGGGACTGCACAATGTTGTGTGGCGCCGTATGCAACACAGTGCACTTGCCTATGTTTAGTTTCAGCCCATTCGCCATTGACCACCCCAATATTTTTTCAAGGTCTACATTGATCATATCAATGGCTGACACCATCTGCGATAGCTCATAAGACAAGTGCAGCTACGAGTCGTCAGCATACAAATGAACTGTGCAATTTTGCACACAGCTTGGCATATCGGCTGTGTACATATTGAACAGAATAGGCCCTAGGCAACTAACTTGAGGAATGCCTCGATATTTCACAAGCGGGGTTGACGTTTCACTCCCTAAACGCGTCACCTGCAGCCTGGAGTCTAAGTATGACCTTATCCAATTGACTACGCTCAAGTCAAAGCCATAATAGCTCATCTTCGCTAAAAGCATCTCATGGTCCATTGAATCAAAGGCCTTAGAATAAACCAACATAACAATGGAGTTATATTTACCCATGTCTTTGGCGTCAATCATATCACTGAAAAGATTTGTCAGGGCTGTACATGTACTATGATTGCGCCTGAAGCCCGATTGCAGCTTCGGTAAAATATCCGATGTTTTCATAAAATTGTCTATTTGTCGAATGGCAATCTTTTCCAGTATCTTAGACATGGCTGGGAGTATTGAAATTGGCCTTAGCTGGTCTACCTGATTGGCAGTTTGCCCTTTCGGTATTGGCCGAACAATACTTGTTTTCCATGACTTTGGAAACACGCTGCCAACCAGAGAAACGTTTACCAGGTGTGTAATGGCTTTGACTGCGTAGGGGCTCACTGACTTGATCATGTCAATCGAAATTTCATCACTGCCCACAGCTTTAGATTTTATTTCATTCATTGCCGAAATAACGTCTCTTTTACTGACAACGTAAAACTTAAATTTATCTCTAATTTCTTCTCGGCCATTGGTTGCAAAAAATTCCCATACGTTTTTATCAATCTTCGGGCCAGCTCCCATGTTTATAAAGTATTCATTGATCTCATGCGCTTTAAGTTCAGGTGGAATGTTCGAGCAATCCCTTGTTTGTACAATATCATTTTTCTTAAGACATGTCCAGAACTCCTTTGGATTTTTTGAAGAGGATAGCTTATCAGAAAAAATCTCTTTTTTACCATTCTGATCATATTATTCAATCGGTTTCTTATTTCTTTATACCTCTCCCAGTCATCTATATGCCTGTACTTCCAATATCTATTTCGCAACTTATTTTTAACTTTCGTCATCTTTCGGATGTCATCGTGTTAAGATCCTCGTAAAGGCCAATGGCACATGAGGAAGAGCAGAATAAGGATTCGAAAAAGACCAGCCTCTCCATAAACATTAACGTCTATCATTTCATTTCTAAGATTAGTATTATAATTTTATATATGCATTGCAATATTTTCACCATTTGATGCCAGTTTATGAATTAACGCTTTTAAAAGAACTATATATTACTTAATTTTTGTATATAAAAACAAAATCAGCGATTTCATTAATTTAAACTACAACACTGGTCTAACTGTTGATTTGAGCAGATTTAATATTAAATCGAGTTTAAAATGTAGTAGTCAGAAATGTACAATGTGTATGATATTAAAACCAATAATCTGATATAATTCTTAAATTTAAAATTAAGTTTTCTTTTAAAATCTGTAATGTTTTTTAAATTGCTTATATCCTGTTATTATGTTGTTATTGTCTTTGCTTAATATTTCGAAAACCATCAACAGTTTACACACATCACAGTTGATTTTTATATTTTGCTTGTATCCAATTCTCTTTTACCACAGACCTATGTTTAAAATAAAATTATATATTTAGTTGCTTCCAAATAACGGTCAGGCTCAACAAATAAAACTGTATTAGCCTACCTGATTGTTTTGTATGCATGAAAGAAAATGTATCAAAGTATCGTAAGCAAAATATAAAATATTTATATTTCACAGAAATATTTTTATGAAAAAACTGGTATAAACAATCTGCACTAATTCTTGGTCATTTAAAATATATTTTTATTTATATATCATATACTTCCAGTATCGATTTATTGTGGTCAAACAATAACAGATCGGTTAGTACAATAGTTTAGATTTATTGCATAATTATTTTCTATATCAATGAATAAGTGTTTGTATTAAGGATGAGTCCTGATATAGTTTATAAAAGTTATTCATTATAGATTATTTCAAAAGAATATCCATCTTATCGAAATTATTTAAATCGAATTAATTGAATAATTCAGCTAACACCATAACGTCCTACTCAAAACCTCAGTGGACCTTAATTATTTTATGTCACAGGCAATGTAGTAATTGACAAATATTATATTTTCTTCTTTATGTATAAATCTTGTGTTATACTTTTCCATTGTGTGTCTTGTTATGCTATTTGTATTTTATAATTGTTTGATTCCAAAGATTTAAGATTGCAAATTAAAATGATTACAAAATATCTTTAAGTGAAAGTGGTTCATCTATCGAACTGTACATAACGTTCGTTTAAAATTGCATTCTTGTGTAATAATATGTTAATAACCTGTGTCAAATGTCAAACAACATAAAATGTGTAAATAACACTTCTAACTGTAGTTATAATTTTTTATCAATTATTAATTTTCACATGATATTAAGGATTATGGACCCTGAGAAATCTTACAATAATAGGTTTTTAATATGCAAAATAATTCTCGATACATTTCATTATGAAAAATAATCGGGTTTGAAATAGCGTTAAGATGTTATATGATATTAATATTATAATTATTCCTAAACTTGTAAAACATATGCGTCTAACAACGTTTACGGGATTTTAATGCATTTTACCGACTTCTTATTAACCATGCAAAATATAACTATTAACGAAATTTAATAATATAATATTTGGTTAAATATGAAACCACTTATACTTTATATCAACCTTGTTATATAAATATTAAACAGGTAATGATAAAAACAAAATGTCATCTCATAATAGCATTTGTGGGTACTAATACTAATATAATAGTACATACTCCTACTAATATGTATATATTAGATTTTTAGTATTTAATATGTATGTGGTTACTTTATCAGTTATGACATATTTTTACATACATTAGTATCTCGAGAACAACACTAAAACTACATATTAACTGGAGTGCTAAAAAAGTAAAACATTGCCTTGCAAGGGGACTTAGAAGGAGAATGAAGTAGTGGACTAATCGACCCTCTGGCCGCTGGAATGAGCTAATGTAGGGTCGTTGGGCCCTCTTTTGAACATCGTACGATTCATTTAACTTAGGTTCGTTGGCCCAACGACCCCCTTTAAATATTATTGCTTAATATTAATTCATGGTCCAATTACACCACTGATCGTTGGCCCAACGAACCTATACCAGTAAATAAAAATAGAAGGTTCGTTTGGCCAACGACCCTTTATTTACAATTTACAGAAATGAAACAAATAGGGTCGTTGGGTCAACGATCAGTGGCGTAATCGAGCCGTCCCCCGCAGAAGAGATAAACAATTACCTTACCTCTGTACAGTTTGACCGCCCGGGTAAAGTCCAAGCGACGAACCTACCTCTATCGTACGCTTGCCCACGCTCTTTATTTTTAACTCCTACTACGGAAGAAGAGGTTATAAGAATTGTTATAGGCATGAAAAATAAAAAATCTTCTGGCTTTGATAATATTACCGTGCAACTACTGAAGTTTACTATCCCTGAATTAGCAGCAATTTTGGCACATTTAATTAATCTTAGCTTTAGTAAGGGAATATTTCCTGAAAATATAAAATTAAGCTCTGTTATTCCAATTTTCAAAAATAGTAGTTCTATTAAAACTGACAATCTGAGACCCATTAGTTTACTTTCAGTTTTCTCAAAATTAAATGAAAAGATTATGGTAGTAAGACTTCAAAAATTGTTGCAGACTACCAATTTTTATAACCCTTGTCAATTTGGGTTTACAAAAGGCAAATATACAAAGGATGCTCTCATAGCAGTTTCAGAAAAAATTTACAGTAGTTTCAATAATAAACATCAAGTCTTTTTATTGATTTTAAAAAGGCTTTTGATTTGGTTGATCACGGCATTCTCCTATCCAAGTTGGAGGCTGCAGGAATAAGAGGGATTCCCTTGTGTTGGTTTAAATCTTTCCTTATTGGTAGAAGACAACGTGTTAAAATCGGCAAAATTTTCAGTACTTCAAAGGCCGGATTACCGCAAGGATCGGTTATCTCGGCAATTTTATTTCAAATTTTTATAAACAACTTGTTAAACTTAAATTTTGAAGGCAGCATTAGTGCTTTTGCTGACGACATTGCCTTTTTTTATTCTCAACAAAACGAAGCCATGATTGGGCTTTCGATTAATCAAGATCTTCGATTGTTAAGAGAGTGGTGTGTCGAAAATCGTATGCAAGTCAACACAAATAAATCCAAATATTTGAATTTTCATTTTTCAGGTTTTGAAATTCCATTTCCTATAATATTTCACTCAAAATTATGCAATTTTCAAAATGGTCACTGTGAACCTTTGGACAAAGTAAAACAAATAAAGTATTTAGGTATTGTTTTAGATGAGAAGTTTACTTTTGAAGCACACATTGATATTCTACACACAAAAATAAGACAAGCTATAAGGAAGTTTTATTTCTTGAGAAATGTTTGTAGTACTTCGCTAATCAGAACAATTTACTTTGCATTAATTCATTCAAGATTACAGTATAGAATTGTGTTTTGGAGTGGAACCTTTAAATTTTTAATTGAAAAACTTAGAATAACTCAAAATTACTTTTTGCGAATAATTTTAAAGGGGTCAAAAAGGGACAATTCTTTTCCTTTGTTTCGAATTTACGTACCTGTTCAGCGTATTTTCATTTATAAAGTGCTAAGGATATTTTTATTAGAAGCGAAAATTTTGGTTTGGAAAATTTGCATTATGACACAAGATTTAGCTACCAAATTAACTTTAAATTGCCAAAAGTAAACAAGTCATTTTTTTCGGCATTCATTTCACTACTTGGGACCAAAATATTATAACCAGTTATCCAATAGAAATAAATCCAGTGGCAATTTAATTAAATTTTCCAAAAAAGTGTTTGTTTGAATGACGATTGTCTTTGAATGACACAAGTTTTTTTTAATAGTATTCTTAGTTAAAGTATTATAAGATAGTACGTCTTAAAGTGTGTTTTCTATAAATGTATATTAAATTTGTTAATTTGACAATTTTTATAGTGTTATATTGATAGGTAAAAAGAAATTGTTAGCAACAATATTTAAATTTGATTGTCATATAGTCATAACAACTGTTTGTCTTTAAGCTTAGAAAAAAGTTTAAGTCTATTTATTTTTTAAGTTTAGAATTTTTCAGGTGCTGCATAAAACGACATTTTTTCAACTATAATTTTAATGCTAGACTCATAATTTCATTTTTAATTTCTATTTAAAATAAAAATTTGTTTTTTTTCACCTGGTACTTGTAAAAGTGGCCAGGAAATTTCCAGATGATTTATGTATGTATATAACTATGTAAAACATAATTGGAAATAAATCATTATTTAATTATTTCAGTTAACGAGGCATGGAAATAAGGATAATTAAAGCGGCCTGTTCCTTAATAATTTTACTCGTAATAGTAGAACGAATTTATAAACATTGATGTAAATTATGTGTTTTGCAATTAAAAATTATGAAATTTCAACAACTGTGTTAAAATGTACGTCTAAAAAGTTACAAAATCTATAGTCTTAATTTTGTTTCAATTTTATAGATTGTGTTAAACGAATATGTGACAGATACGGCCAAATAAAAATGATTGAATTGTAAAAAGTAGAGGTTCTGTGTTGTAATGGTAGCACATTCACCCAGAAAGTGAGAGATCCGGATTCGAGTCCCGGCGAAGCAAGTACTTTTTGTGATTCAATGATTATTGAAATTAAATAAGGCTATTGCCATTTATACAAATTTAATGTATATATATAAATAATTTTATATATATACACATATACTTTTTGTGATTCATTGTTTATTGAAATTATATATATATATATAGTGTAACATTTGGACAATGTTACTACAATTCCAACGGTACTTGTTTCAAAGAAATCCGTCAATGCACTAGCGAGCTCGACCGCTTTGAAGATACTCTTGAAAAACCAGCTGCAACAAACAACTAATAACTCTCAACTTGTAACATGTTTGGCGCTCTCGGCTTGTGCAAGCGTATCTTTAAAGTGGTCGTGCTCGTTTATGCGTTGGTGGATTTCGATAAAAAAAGTACTGTTGGCATTGTCATAAAAATTGCAAAATATTTGGCAAAATATCTTTAAAAATTTGTATAACCAATGTAAAACAGGTGATACCTATCAAAAGACAAAATGTTTGCTGCTCACAGCTTGTGCAAGCGTACCTAGTGGCCGTGATCGCTTATGTTTTGACGGATGCCATTGAAACAAGTATCGTTGGGATTGCAATAAAATTCTCAAATAGTTGGTGTCTAGTACACTTTTATAACTACACTGGTTTTTGGTTATTTGACTTTAAACATTTTCAACAGACGCCATTTTGTTAGTATTAAAGAAAATAGCACAATTTTGTTTCTTCTTACCTATTCAAACCTATGTGCCAAATTTGGTTTCTTTAGCTGTTTAATAATCTGTTTCAAAAACTACAATGTGGCGGTTACGGCTAAACGAAGTGCAAATTGGTCACACAGAATTTGAAAATACATAGCCAGCCCAACCTTTTTGTTACACCCTGTGTGTGTATATATATATATATATATATATATATATATATATATATATATTATATTATTCATACGCTTTAAATTTAAAATATACATATATATCTTAAATTTAAATCGTCATGATGCTTTTTGTTGCATCTAACACAAGATCCTTTTATTTTTACTATGTATTTAACTATGACTTTTATTCAGTATTTAACTATAGGTGATATATGGATTCATAGTGAAAATATTAGATAACTGTGTAAAAATATGATTAAAACACTCACAAGATAGCAAAGGGCGAATATGAAGACGGCTGCACCCATTCTCGTGTTAGTTCTAGACCTTCAATGACAGGATGAATGCAGTTCTTATCACAGAACTATTTAAGTAATATGCAAGACCGTGTAAATAGTAATTCCCCTCGGTAAACTAAATATATGTTCACGTGTAAATTAAAATTATCAAACTATATATAGAAACTGTCACGTTATATTTATTATGAGTAAACTAAGGTGGTACAGCTAGTTTTTTTTTTTTTTTTTGTATAGCTAGAGATAAACGTTATTATTATACGTAGTACTTGAACGAGGAAAAGAGTTTATGTGTGTGTGTGTGTGTGTGTGTGTGTGTGTGTGTGTGTGTGTGTGTGTGTGTGTGTGTGTGTGTGTGTGTGTGTGTGTGTGTGTGTGTGTGTGTGTGTGTGTGTGTACAGTCGTAGGCGTATCTAGGATGACCTAATGTTGGGAGGGGTTACCATTTCCGGAAATTTTTAATCTCACTAAACAGTTATAACTTATGTCAAAACTGTCGGAGACCACACGTGAACACATAAAAATAAAAAAAACAAACATAGACATTGAAAATATGACCTTCTAATTAAATATTTAGGTAGGACGATATTTTGGTACTTTCTAAAAACTTTCTTACAAGATTAAATAGGAAGAATTTTAATTTTTATAGCTTCAGACTAATATAGATTTTAAAAAATATTTGAGAAAATCGTAAATTCCTAAAGAACGAACAATGCAATTTAAAGTGCGTTATTGTACTACAGCACACTAAATTAGTTCATTACTGTACAGTTCTTCTTTTTTATCCCAATTAGGTGTTTCATCATATACAATGCACAATTTCCGCTGTTTCATTATTTCTTCGAAAAGCTGTGGCTTCCTCCTTTAAGTCAAAATGAGAATAATTAGACTCTTTTTTAGGTAAATACGGCTTTTGACGTGTTGATTACGAACTTTCAAGGGTTTTTAAGAGGTATATCGGAGTCAAGGCTGAGATACAATATAGTTTTCAGAGGATTATTGTGCATGTTCTTCTTGGTAGCCTGCGGTCTCGGACCATGACAGAGCTGTGAATGATAGTTTTTGGCCAGACAGTGTCTCAAAACTCCTCTCTTTACTGATTTGTATATTCTCTACCTTGCTCCTAAACAAATTAACTCTTTCTGTTAGTTATTAGTATTATTTAAGATCAAATTTGGACGTTAACAACAGATCGGATAGGTGTATTTGTATTTACATTTTTCACGAAACTCTCGAGATTATCTGAATATGAGCTTAACATTTATTTGCAAATAAAGAGTTTTGGATTATTATTGTTTATTTATGTTTTATTCGTGTAATATCTGCTTAAACTTTTAAAGTCCATGTCAGTGTTAACGTGGTTACTGTATGCGTGACGAAGGTTTGTATTGTCTTGTTTGAAGAGTACAATAAAGTTGGCATTATCTGTTACGAGCTGTTTGGCTATGTGACTGTAGGTCTGTCCTAGTTAGAATGTATCAATATTCTTGTGTCTAACCATGTTGAAGTAGTTTCGTATATTATTGTGCTTCTCTCAGGCTATATCGTCAAATATCATTACGGAATAAGGTTTGGCTTCACTGGGGTGTATGACGGATGTATTGACATCATACGTATAATATCCAATTTCCTGGATACATAAAAGCATAGTGTTCTACTGTGTAAAATGAAAAATAATACAGAGTATGCTACTAACCTCAAATCATACATTATTAAAGAGACCACGATATTTCCTCACTTACTTATGGTTGTGAACATTTGATTAAACTATATGCTGTACGATCAATTAAACGCATTATTGCACGTCTGTCATATCAGCAATAATGTTATTTCTCCAGGTAAATCAACTATAAAACACGTTTGGATAAATATTACATTTTTATAAGTATGACTCATAGATTTGTGGTTGAATTGTTTACATTAGATTGGCAATTTCGGTAGAAACCCGAGATGTGAAACAGTAACAATGAATGAATAAAAGATCTCCTATTATAACCGGTGCATTAAAAGCGTTGGATTTCTTTCGCTACTACTAACACTGTCGGCACTTATTAACAAAACTCACTATTACAGAATTACTGACACCAACAATAGAGATTCTGTAAGCGTACGCCATTACTCGACGTATCTATCGTTCGAGGCGCAGAAGTGTTTCAAAGGAACTGGCTTTTATTGTAGTTCCCTATCCCTACAGGATTCACATGCACTCCTTATTACAATACATTAATCAAATAACAGACACGAGTTGTGTTTTACTGTCTGTCAACTGTTGCAGATACAGTGCAAAACAAATAAAAACGAATCTGGACAATGAACATGGTTCGACTACGAGTATAATTTCAGTTTAACTCAAGTTAAAATATACCTCGAATGTGTTTATAAATGAGGGGGTTATAACCCCAAAACCTACTCCCTAGATACGCCTTTGTGTATGATATAAATTAGACCACTATTCTGTCTCTTATGGGTAATTAATATACTAGCACTTCTACAAATTGTATATACAGAATGTCCCTTAACTCTCTTGACTAACGTATATTACGTTATTACTCAGGCCAAGAGAAACATATTTCATCGTATGAACATGGGTCTCCGATGCTTAGTTTCCTATCTGTCTGTCTGTATGTGTTTTTATACAAAAATTAATTTCTTAGAAACTAATTAATTAAATTATACCAAATTTGGGTCAAACTTTTATTATAACAAGGCCAGCTACTGAAAAATATATCATGAAATTATCTTAAGTATTTACAATATGGCGGCCGTTAAAACTTTTAAACTTTACAAATCTTAAGAACCTGCAATTTTTCTCAAGAATTACAAGAATAACATTTTATCAAAAATCTAATGACAAAAAGTATTTAAATCAAATAAAATATAGCTGATTTAGAACAGATTTACTATGACAAGACATGGCCCACAATGATATTCTCAGTGAATAGCAAACAATGCAAACACTGAATAAACGGCAGCCCTCAATATGAGCCACGTCTTGTGATAAAACTCTTTCAGAGGTCACATCGACCCACCTCAGTACGGAAACGGCTCAGTAAAGACCAGTCTTTGAACCGTGGTGCAATCTGTACCGTAGAGTAGAGTAGGAGACTGTCCTCCTCTAACTTATATGTCATCAAAGTGTGAGTTTCAATAAAGCTTATCGCCTCTGCGCCGTGGAGCAGTCTGTACCGTCGAGTAGGAGGCTGTTCCCCTCTAACTCATAGGTACAAAGCTGCTCTCAACAACTAATTATTGAAATTTTAACTACATCATCTCAGTGGCAGTAAAGACACAGGTTATACATTTTAGCAGTATTGGGGTTACTGTGTTATTCAACAGTTCAAATGTTCTAGAGACATTTATCAAATTTAGTAATTTTGACAATTCTTTAACAGTTATTGATACGCGAAAGTCCATTTAGCATGGGAAAAGTAGAATCGTGACGCGCACTTATTTAAAAGATTAGTTCTTTAGAGCCATAACATAATGCCATAGGTAATGTTCGGAAAGAAAGTATAAGTTATAGCTTTATTATCACTACTAAATGTTTTATTTCTTGATGTAATACAATGTTTATCGTTAACCAGATTCAAGGACATGTTACGGATGGTAGCTTCCATAAGCTATTACCAGAACTTCATATATGCTGTAGAACCACTTAGAAACGAGAAAATCGTAAAGGACTGTGACTTCTACAGTTGTTCCATAAATGGTAAACTCTTAGTTCACAATTATTTTACATGCTTTCAAGGGGTCAAGAGGTTTAGTATCCAGCCGTTTCCGGTGATACATGTCCGATTACCCATTATGTTACGTACGCATATTGTTATTTCTTTACCAAAATGTGTAATTCGTAGGTGTGATTTACCATCCTACACTAACTTAAATAATAAGTTCTTATAAGGGATTTCCTTGTAGAATGAACTATAACGATTAAATTAGGCCATTGTCAGTACAAATCTTATTTTCTAATGTTACAAATTACTTTTGGTCAGAATTAAAGGAATTCGTCTAACCCCCTTTTACAAGCGGAAACTGTAAATTTATTATTGTTATTTAGCCTACTATTGTTATTACACATTAAAATGATGCAAATAACACATCTACCATTTTTTTTTTTTTTACTTTCTTTATTATACTGTCTTCCAATTAATTTAATATAAATCGCTACATTGCATTGTAGAAATATGTTTCTATATGCTCATTATTTAACAGTTACTTTTTGCAAATTAAAATGGGCTAAATGTATAGATTTTTAGAAAATACTTCCATTATAAATTTTTATTTTACTAAATATATTACTCATTAAAAACATGTATGCTCACATAGTCAATACGCTATATAATAGATTAACTGTTATATAGCAAAAATTGAATAAAAAAATATAATAAAACGCCTTGCCGTGATCAGTATTTGAACCTGTGTTATTGAGGCCACAACGCAATGTCCTAACCACTAGACGATCACGGCTGCCGCGGCTTGCTGTGAAACTGAATAGTTCGGCTAGAAGTGTAGCGGCGGTAAAAACTATTATACTTGGTCTGAGCCATCCGTCGAGCTGGAAGAGGCCAGCGGCACGATTAGCAGCAGTAGGCCTACCCCGCAATCTGCTAGAGATTTGTACTTGTGAACATCTCTAGCATCCGTATTCTCCACAATGTATAGGACAAGGAATATGGGTATGCCACACCTAATAGGCTTAGCTGAGATTGCATGCAAAGTTTCAAGGAAATAGTTCATTTCATTATTGACATTGGAACGACAGACAATCATACGGAAAATAGATGTTTACATCCCTCAGAAAAACGGGAGGGAAATGCGTCAGCCTTGATAAGCTTCAGCGACACAAATTAAGCTTAGCCAAATTCCGGACATGAACCAACATAGAATTCATTCACGTTGTTGTCCATTTAATAGAGTTTCATATCAGTGTCTAAATAATACAATTTTATAGACCAAGGCACATTAAAATGATATGAGATTGGGACTATTTACACTAGTCATAGTGCAGGTTTTTTTATGTATACGCACTTCTAAGCTTGTTAAATTGTTACTGCCATTGCTATGGCGCTCTTCCAAATATCGGGAAAACAGAAGAATTCAATGAACATTTGAAAATCACAACTATAATATGTAGTGTGATTGGTAGGGTATCCTCCAGAAAGCGTAGAGGTGTATTATCATCCCCGACCACGTTGCTAGTCATTCTCGAAAACGCGGCAAGCCGTCAGCCTCACTCACAGGTACAAACGAGAACCGACAGCCGGCCGCATCCCGAGAAGCAACCCTCAGCTCGGCGACATAACCGTGAGCTGCAGATTCATCTATTATAGTCACTGATTACATTGAGGTCAAAGGAAACAGAGGTACAGACATTTGGTTTCCAATACCCAGGCCCTTAGCCAGTGGCGTAGCGAAGGGGGGGGGTCCAGGGGGTCCGGACCCCTCCCGAAATTTTAAGACATATTAAAAAATAAAGCATGGAGCAGGAGAAAAAAGGACAGTTATCATTACTCTTGTCTACAAACATTAAATTTATTGATTTCACTGATTAAAGTGACCGTTGTTAAAAATATAATTGTCCTTTCGTTTAAATCATAAAGTATCAAACGATACTTTTGGGCTCGGTCTTTCGGATAGTGTAGTGTAATCACGGTATTTCTATAGGGCGCGGTCACGTGACGTCGCAAAGTAACCTGAACCGTAACACGGCGAACAGTTTAAATTAGCGACCACTTCGTTCAAATTCGTCGTGGGGACGTAAAGTGACTACATAGAATTAAGTTAAGACGTTGATTTTAGGTGTCATTAAACTGTAAACGTGTATATAATTATCGAAAAAATCATTTTCGGTCGGAAAATACACTTGAAAAACTCTACTGATTAGAACTTTAACTAATTTGGACTTCAATGATTGAGGTAAACGTGGGGTTTTCGATTGAGTTAGGCGACGATTTTTGTTACCATTAAACTGTACACCATACCTATATAATTATCGAGAAAAAAATCACTTCCGGTCGGTAAATACCGAAGAAAAGCTCTCTACAGATTCAAGTTTTGCCGATTTTGGATTTCATTGGTTGAGGTAAAAGTGGTACTTAGGATTATGTTAGGACGGTGATTTTAGGTATGAATTCAACGCCGACTAATACATATATAATTATCGAGAAAAAAAACAATTAAATCATTTTAAATTAGCGACTTTCTTCCTATGGAGTCCCACAGGGATCTATACTTGGACCAGTCTTGTTCATTGTGTACATCAGCAGGCGGAACTCATCGCTCCTGAGAGGGAAAATGGTCCAGTATGTTGACGATACAACGCTCTGCATTAAAGCTCCAACAAAACATGAATTAGAAATCATTTCCTTTTTAGAACTGAATTCATGTATTCAGTTTTTTTCTAAATTAAATCTGAGGACCAACAACTCCAAATCAAATGCACTAAATTTCTGTTTGCGGCAAAGAGAGATTGAGGATCGCGCTGCTGTGATGACGGACGATGTCCTCATAGAAGAAAATGATTCCACCAAGTTCCTCGGAATGTACCTTAATCGAAGTCTGACTTGAGACAATCACATTGAAAGTACCTGCTCGACGGTTTCTTCAGGCATTTATGCTCTACGGAACCTTTCAAATTTTTGCTCCCGGGATGTACTAAAAATGGCTTACTTCGGCCCTGTACACCCTCATCTAATGTACGAGTTGAGGCTATGGGGCAGCTGTTCTAAATACAAATTTGAGCGAGTATTTAGAAGTCAAAAGAAAGCTGTCCACATCATTTCAAAATTGAAATCCCGAAATACATGCAGAGATGCCTTTAGGGAGCTTGGATTGCTAACTTTGCCCTGTCTCTACATCCTCGATGTCGCCCTGTTCTGCCGATTTAAGTGCGAGTTCGTCCGGGGCAGGGACGTATATCAATACGGGACAATAGGCAGGGACAACCTTCGGTTACATCCGCACAGAACAGCCGCATTTAAACGTTTGCCATCCGAGGTTGGTGTTAAGCTGATCAACAAGCTCCCTGATGAAATCAAAAATTTGAATGAACCAACAAAATTTAAAGCTCGATTGAGACACTTTTTGGTGTCGAGGGTGTTTTATTCAGTGGAAGAGTTTAAGATGAGCCGCTGGGATGAAATTTTAAGTAATTCGATCATCCTCTATTTCTGGTGGTAAAATTTAGAAGATTTTAAAACGTATAGCTGTAAGTATGTATCAGTCTTAGGAATGAGTGTGGACTGTGTATGAACGGGTATGAATAGGGGAAATTTAAAATAGATATACATATTTCTAAATAATTTAATTTGACGATTGTATGCAATTTTTATTATTGTTGACACAATAAAAAGTATTATTATTACCTCCGGTCGGAATATACCGAGGAAAAGCTCTACTGATTCAGATTTTGACGATTTTGGGTTTCACTGGTTGAGTCGTTGAGATAAAAGTGGTACTTAGAATTATGTTAGAACATTGATTTTAAGCATCAATTGAACGCCGACTAATAATCTATATAATTATCAAATAAAAATTGAAAAAATCGCTTCCGGTCAGATAATACACCGGAAAAACTCTACTGATAAGAAGTTCCGACTACTTTGGATTTCACTGACTGAGGTATTATTTCATTTTCCTTAGTATATTCCGATCGGAAGTGATTATTTTTTTTATTTTCTCGATAATTATATATTTATTAGTCGGCGTTGAATTAATCTCTAAATTCAATGTCCTAACATAATTATAAGTACTACTTTTACCTCAACCACTCAACCAGTGAAATCCAAAATCGTCAAAACGAATCAGTAGAGAGCTTTTCTTTGGTATTTACCGACCGGAAGTGATTTTTTTCTCGATAATTATATAGGTAGTCGAGTACAGTTTAATGATAATAAAAAATCGTCGTCCTAACTCAATAAAAAAATACCACGTTTACCTCAATAACCGAAGTCCGAAGTAGTTGAAGTTCTTCAGGTGTATTTTATTTCCGACCGAAAGTGATTTTTCCGATAATATACTCGTCTACAGTGTAATGATACAAAAAATCGTCATTATAACTCATTCATAAATACCCCAATCAGTGAAATCCAAAGTGGCCGAACTTCTAATCAGTAGAGTTTTTCCGGTGCTTTTTCCGACCGTTAGTTTGATCTGTACCCGAGCAACGCTCGAAAATCGCCCTTCTTTTCTAAAGGGTTTTCGGCCGTCATCAGTGGCCCAATGTCCCCGAAGGAGTATTTCATTTTCTCCACAGAATTATACGTTTGAGTGAAGCTCTGTTTTGATCTTTTTATTTCTTATCCAGTGAATCCAACATCACTTTGGTGCCTTCTACTCGGCCAGAATCGAACTTCGTAAAGTTTCTGTAGCTATACAAGAAAATTTGTGGTACTAGAGTTGCTGTGAGAGTTTAATTTGCCTATTACTTCTTTCCACTTTTTATAAGGCGTAGTTACTAAAGCTCAATATTTTTGGTATTTACCTATTACAAGTGAATTCATTGGCAAATAACACACAAAACGTCCCCCGGATCCCCCGGTTTCGGACCCCCCCCCGAACGAAATTTTTGGCTACGCTACTGCCCTTAGCCCTGTTCAATAGCGACCTCGAGGACTGTCGCTGAAACAGAGTTCTATGGTAAAACCTAACTTTGGCTTTTCTGATCTGCTGCTTAGGATTCCTGGAGTTTGTATATAGTGCCAACGGAAAGCTGAGTCTATATGCATCTGCAAATCTTTTATGAAATCATTCATCCAAAGGGCGGGAGCTTTAGAGATTCTTTTTATGACTATCGGTGCATTTTTATCAAATAAACTGATAAGAAAAGAGTTAAAATTGATAACCACGCTATTCACGTTATTGGCGGCAGTAACCTCATACCAAGGCAAAGCAGCAGCATCAATGAGAGAAGCATGATCTAAGTCCCTGTATTTCCGGTACTTAATGATTTTTGGCATAAATTTGGTAGGTAGTTCAGAATTTACAGTCGAAAAATTAATCATGCTTTTTTAAATTATTTTTAGCAACAAATTAGATCATGCTTGGGACCTAGAAGACGGGCTGACCTTAGTTCGGGTGATCCCCAATGAACAGGAAAAGTACCTCTCCAGGGGTGACACCATCAAGGTGTCGATCAAGACCGAAGGGGGATCCGAATCCAACCTATGCTTGGGCTCGGATAAACGCTTATTTAGTGTCCGGCAAGAGGTGGCCCCTGCTTTCGACAGAACCCCAGGATCTAGGCAAGTGCCCCGCATGTGCTCTCTGCGCGGTGACGGCCCTCGGCGCCGCGCAGTAATGATGCCAGTCCGGATATGACCAGTCTCGGCTGGTCTGCCTGGAATCGCACCACACAAATTCGAAATGACTGGGGCCCCACGGTGTGAGGCGACCCGTGCCTAAGGAATGCATGGAGCAGGGGTTGTGTGTCGCGAACGGAGCCCTTGGGGGTTGGGCGCCCCCAAGCGTAAACAGCCGGACGGTGAATGGAGGAGGCAAACGGGCAACAAAATAAAAACGCTGAGAAAGCAGAGGGAATCAGCGTCGGGGGGAATTTAAGGCGCTGACTCTACTCCGAGTGGGAAGAGGGCGCTCGGGCGGTTCTTCGGCAGGGGGTTTTCCACCGAAGAACTGCCCGACCGCACCTCCTGAGCAAGCAGAGCGTGCTATGAATACGAATCCCTAGACGGAGGAGGGAGTACGAGACACTTTCAGGGAGGTTCTGACAAGAAACAAGCTTGCCTTGGTCCCTGTGAGCTTTCCTGAAAGACGCCTCTCGGAGGAGGAGGCCATGGAGCTGCGGGGGCGCATCCACGACGAGGTCCTCTCAGCGGAGTGTGTGTGCCTGCAGTTCAAGAGGTGCTTCCCGGAAAGGGGCTCTTGTCATGCTCATGCGAGGTCTGGCTCCAGGGCTGGGACTCGGTGGCCCTGGGGGGATAGGTGTGATTTGTGGGTACTACAAGGAACTCATAAGATCTATGAAAATCTTCCTCAGTGTCGATGGTCCTATGATCGAGAAGGACTCTGCGACCATTCTTGGGGCCATCAAAAAACAAAATGCTGGGATCTCCATGTCCGACTGGAGGGTTGTTAGAGATGTCCACACGGAAGAGTCCAGAACGTTGGTAATTTTGGTTGATGAGCAGTATTCAGCTACTCTTAAAAGGAGAGACTAGAGGGTGTCAAAAATTGTTAGTACCCAGGTTGATAATGCCAGAGCTTGTACAAGGTGGACAACATTCCTGTTCTAGAATTTTGTTGCAGGGATCTCGCCACAGTCAGGCTGATGATGGCTGGGTCTGGACGAACCCTGCTGATTGCATCATCTTAACTCCCGTATGATGATGTGGACTCTACGCCCTCCAGAGAGCTGGCTGGAATACATGTCCCGTAGTCTAGTGATTGCAAATGGGGAAATGTACTCACGTTTGAATCGGAAAGAGTTCTAAAAGTTATGATGGGAACTCACTTTCCGGACTGTATTGTTCATGACAGTGATCAACCATTCGACAGTGAGGGGAGACATACGGGACGCGCCACTCATTTGCAGTGGTGTCTGGCGCACCGTGTCGTAACCTTCAGAAGGATCGAGTGGGTGATTAACTCTTTAGTCCCTACAAAGCTCCTGGGGGGACGGGGTGAGACCGGTTTGCTTGCAGCGGGGGCTGGATATTCTCCTTCCCCAGCTGTACAGAGCTTCCGTGGCCCTCAGCTACATTCCACTATCCTGGAGAGTATCCAGAGTAGTGTTTATACCGAAGGAGGGGAGGGCTAGCATGGATCGGCCGAAGTCTTTCAGGCCGATTTGCCTGTCCTCCTTTTTTCTCAAAACCATGGAGAAAATGGTTGCTAGGTTTGTATGGGAGGGATCTCTTTTAGAGCGACCTCTACACCTAATCACCATGCCTACACTCCAGGAAGTTCATGCGGCTCGGCCCTGCATCAATTGGTATGCAGGATTGATAAGACGCTGGCAGCAAAAGAGGTAGCCATAGGTGTCTTTCTGGACATCGAAGGAACCTTTGACAACACAGCCATTCAGGCGATGCGGTCTCAAGATGTGGAATTGATGGTCAAATATGTGACTGGATAAGGGTCTTTCTCACGGACAGGGTGGTTGTTACAACCCTCATGGGAGCAAGTATTATCGCGAAGACTATGAGGGGCTGTCCGCAGAGTGGAGTCCTTTCTCCTTTCCTGTGGAACCTGGTTGTGGACGACCTTCTAAATTCTTTGCATAGTAGCGGTGTCTTTGCACAGGGGTACGCAGATGATATTGTGATTCTTTTGAGTGGCAAGTTCAACACAACAGTCACGGAACTGACCAATGCTGCTCTGAACATGGTGGGATATTGGTGCGATGAGGGGGAACATGGTCATCGCCAGGGGGAAATGGTCTATAATGCAATGCAGACGCGTGATAGGTGGGTCCTGGCCGAGGCTTTGTACTGGCCGTAGTCAGACCTGCAATAATGTATGGAGTTGTTTTCAGCTGGCCAAAAACGGAGGCCAAGATGGTGGTAGCTCGTCTGGCGGGTATCTAAAGGATGGCTTGCCTTACTATCACTGGGGCTTTTCCTAGTGCGCCAGGTGCAGCTCTATACTGTCTTGTCAAACTCGCCCTCTGGACATTGTCATTCGGGCTATGGCCAGGAAGAGTGCCTACTGTCTTCAGCAGATGGGACTCTGGCAGGGCTGCAGCAGTGGGCACTGTAGAATTAGCACCTCTGGAATGTGCTCGTGAGAATTTTCGTCTGCGATATAGGAGCAACACGATTAATATTTTTACGGACAGTCAGGCAGTTCTGATGTTGCTGGACTCTTGTGTGATCAAATTCAAACTAGTTTGGGTTTGCTATCAAGCCGTTTACTCCCGTGCCAGAATCAACAATGTGACCGTTTGTTGGGTTCCTGGTCATGGGGGGATCCCTGGGAACGAAAGAGCTGATACCCTAGCCAACCGGGGATCAGCGTCAATTATGACGGGCCCTCAACCATTCTGCGGTGTTCCAAGGTGTGAATCCTTTAGGGCTGTCTCGAAATGGGTTCGCGCGGAGCATGAGAGAAGGTGGAGGTTGCATCCGGGCTTGAGAATAAGTAGAATGGTATTACAGTCGCCTTCCTCCAGAGTGGCGTCGGACCTTCTCTCATTAAATAGATCAATGTCTTCTCGGGTTGGGTTATTGGTCTTATCACGGAGGATGGTCACCTGAGGAAGCATCTTCACAGAGTCGGCATCCTTCAGGAGGATCCGCTCTGTAGAATGTGTGATGAGCAGGATGAAACTGATGAGCACCTGCTCTTTGACTGCCCTCCAATAGCAAGGGAGCGGTATGCAATCTTTAGAAGTTGGGACAAGGGTGGTGAATTTCCCCAGGAGGACCTGATAGGTTGTTTTCGGCGGTTTGTGGAACTGCTGAAATCATAGACTGGTAGGCCTCATGGTGTGTTTACGGGGTGCGCAAAACGCCCTTGAGGCTTAAGTGCGAAGTGAAGTCAGATTACAAGATTGCAACATTTTAGTCAGTTTAGTTGTAAGTACAGGCCCAATTAGGTCAGAGATCAGGTCTCCCATGACATGACTGTAACGAGCCATAAGTGTCATATTCTACAAATTACAAAAGTTCAAGCATTAGTTATTTCGAGTCTCCTGAGCGAAGAGGTTTTGCATATAAAGTGATAAATATCGAATGTGAAAAAATGGATTATCGTTAAATAGTGAAAGAAATTCCATAGAATATCAACCCTTAAACAGTTTATCAATGTTTTCTTGAATTTTTAAATATTTGCAGTGTGCCAAAATCCGTTAGTCTTTTGTTCGACCCTTGCACACTTCAAAACACATAGCCCCTTCACGGGTTTTGACGTTCATAGCGATTGCGTAAAAGTACGAATGACGAACTATTGCACTGTAATATTGTACAAGAAACATTTATATGTCAACCAGGCGTCGTGGAAATACGAGTAGTTCTGGCGTATTCTACTAGATGCCAGCACTTCCTTGGTCCTCTGTAATGAGTGTTTACACCTTGTCAGATCGTTGTAGTCTCACATTTCAGACAGTCACAGCGTTTCGTACATGTCATTCGTTCTGACGTATTTTAAGGTTTTATTTCTGTTGTTTATTATACCACGGAATAGTGATGGGACTATTGACTACTTGTACAATCGACTAGTGACTAGTCGACTACATTTTAAACAACGACTAGACTAGTCGTTTAGCCCAACACTTACTACCCTAGAAATATCCGACGTGCAAAAAAACGATTGGCTTCATTTACGTGATGATGACATGAACACGATTGGTAAAATTTACTTAGTGGAGTATAAACAACTTAGTGTTTAACAAGTAATTGAAAAGACACTAAAACACTTTTTGCATATAAAAGTAATATCTAAACTCTAAAAAAAACTGGCTCTGTAAAAACACAATAAAACATTTCATTAAAACAACATAGTTTAAGGTATAAAAAGTAAAGCGTTAAGGATTTACAGAAGCATAATTACTCACCAAAAATGCTTCATTCTGGGAGCTGAGAGCCACTTTGCACTATAAACACACGACTTGTTTATTTCATAATCATTAGAAAACCTTCCCCTAAGAAAGAAACGGATTGTAGGCGCTAGTTTTGGTAGAGGTCGTAGTATAAGAGTAATTAAAAGAGTTACAAAAAGTGATAATGTCTTTCAGGAATATAAAAAAATTCAATTTGTTATATGAGTTATATTCAGTAACTCATTTTACTGAATATAAAATAAACCATTGCCTAAGGGATCAGCTCGCGTTGCCAACTCAAAATCAAAAATTTTGGGTTAGTCCTTTCTGTGTTTCGTTCTCTCATAATATGTGTGATAATTCAAAATATAAAAAAAAGGGAAGACGAGGAAGGAGAAACTGCTGCAGAGTATGGTGCTCAACTATTTTAGTGTGGTAACAGTACATGTTTAGAGCTTTCACCTCTGCAAAATAACTTTTCTTGACACTCGGGTACACTTTTAACATTTAAACGTTAAACAAAATTTAAGGGTATTCAACATACAACAGGAAAGTTTCATACTATAGTGTAAGATATTTATTAAAACAGTGTATTAAATTTGTATCTTTGAACGTTAATATACGTATGTAGCCTATATGTATATTTATGTGTATACAAATTGTATAGTTTAGATCGTTTTATATACATATATTTAAAAACATTGTGATTATTGATTTTGCGGATAAAAAATAATCATTGCTCCAAAAAGGTATAAACAGTGTATAAAGACATCTGTAAACCAACTGGTTTTTCTCCAAGCGTACCCGAACATTCCATTCTTAACATGGACAGTATAGAGACTACAAGGTCATCTTAGGCCAGAAGTTATAACAACGAGGTTGGTTACATCACTCACAGGACGATAAAAACATGTATACTCATATCGACCACGAGTCTGGCTGAGACAGCTCTGTGTGTTCGAAACGAAAGTTGGCGGGTACCTTTCTGATTGGCTGGTCATAGGTCACTTGTATCTCCAGCTCAGCAGATTTGGAGAATTATGTCAAAATTAAAATAATAAATCATTCGACTATTTCAAATTTTCCAAGTTTTCCTTTTTTTTTTGAGAAAATAAAAGAAATATTTGGAAAAAATATATAAATTGACTTGATAAAATTTGGTAACAAGTACTTTACTTATTAATATTATATTAGTACTATATTAATATCCGTGACCCGCTTGGACTATTGGTTTTCTTTAACTGTTCCAAAAGGCCACCGTCCACCAGTACCAGTAGCCCAGCCACCAGCTAACTACAGCTCCTTCTGCACACCCACCAGAGACTCGTAGTTGCGTAGTGTACATTTTACATCAAGCAACACATATTGTGAACCAATGTGAACACATGTTTGTGTGCCACATATTTAGACACACTACCTAAATATCAGTCCATCCTCTAGGGGCCATTGTGTAGGATTGCTGGCTCAGGACTGTACCAAAAACTTTAATTGTTATTGTAATATTTAATTTATCTATGTTATTGTATGTCTTGTCATTTATAAGTGATTATGATTAAAATAAACATTTAGCACTTTCTTGTTGTAGAGGGACCTTTCATTGCCCTTGGTACAGATAGAGTAAATTATAAACATATAGTTTGAATAAATATTAAAAAAATTGCTTTACTTCACATAACGTAGCTATGGTAGGAAGGGTTAATTCAATTGAATGTTGAGTTTAGCTCCAGTTTCGCCTTCGATTGTGCACCTGATAAGACAATGAGACTGCCACTTCACCTATTCATAGGTGTCTCTGATGTGGAAACGAAGGAAAAATTCGTTTGAGCTTCTTTGTCGCCGATTTTCTTTGATCTCTTCAGACGAACATGTCTCCAAATTCAAGCAGTCAAGTCTGAGACAGCGTTAAATACCAAGGATTAATAAAAAAAGAAGGTGAACTGGAACTAAACTCAACATTAAAATTAAAATTGCTTTACTTTTATGGAATTAAATGCTAAAAGAAACTGATCATAAAAATCCTATATATTGAAAATTATCTTCAAGAACAATTTAAATTACAAATTTAAAGTGTTGAACTATAACATACCTATTAATATTCACGAGTAATAACCACAAGTATTGTTATATTCCATTCTTATAATAAAAATAATATATATTTAGCAACTACATATGATAAAATTCTTTTGTAAGATCAAATTTATTTCGTAATTCGTAATCGAAAATGTATCCCCTTAGTCATTGTTTAAAGTTTGTTATTGGCAATGGATGATTTGAAAGTGTACGAGAATTTTGGACATTTGGCATCCATACACAATTAATACATTTATAAAATCTTCATAATTTTATACTAATTTGAACCAACTTGGTTGCTAATGCTATGTTAAAACAATGAAAACTTCTTCAATGATTGGAATCTATCTTCTTTTCAGGTATAAAAACACCCAATAATAAAAAATTGGCAATCTGCACAAATTGATTATGATTATTTTTGTATTAATGACTTCTTTGTTAAATTATATTGTTGGCTTTTATTTTTTTTATAATTATAATCATTAATTATTACATTAATGTTCCTGAACTCTGAATATAGGTATGTCAGCTAAGTGCATAGCCAATTCTTGCTTGTTTCCATGGTTTCATGTGTTCTGTATTATAACAAACCAATAAGTGTTTGAGGGCATTTTACATGTAATTATGTGTTTGTATTAGTTTTATTCTCACTTGTTTTATAAATAAGAACATATTGTAAACATTAGTTTAATTTAAAATCTGGTTACTTATTTGTTTATTTGTATTAGTTTTATAATTTAGTGTATGTACAGTTTTGATTATTTATTACTTTACACTGTTGCAATCTGTGTTCAGAGATACGAAATTAAATAACAAAATCAACATTATTAAATATATATTTACTTTATATTTTCATGCTATCTGCAATGTATTGAGTGATATGGGGACGCCGTATTCCACTACACCCCATGTTTGTATAAATTACAATTCATTTTCATTGTCTCAATAGTAATATGTGTGTATAAATATGACTAGGTTGTAAACTCTCAGAAGAGGGAACTTAGAATATTCATAGTTAGTTTCTTGGATTTTTTATGGAACCATTTGGTTCTGTAACTTAAGTTTAAATTGAAACGGAAATTAACAAATTCTTGAGACCGGTGAGCTAAAACGTTTTTTTTATTAGAGAAGATGTGGTTAAAACTTATATTTGCATTTTCTATAGTAATTTAAGAAGAACTGCAGGGATTTGGTTAAGGATTTTTTTATACTAATTCTGTTACTAAATTATTAAATTTTTTTAGAATATACTCCTCTAATAGGAGTATATTCCTAACCGCTGAAATAACGTCGCGTTGTTTTCAAAATGCCCTGAATAGAAATATTCAGTGACTGGGCTGCTATATAATTATATATATATATATATATATATATATATATATATATATATATATATATATATATAAAACAACTGTTACTAAACGATGTAAATAAATAGCAAATATTGTATACGTTGTTTAATTTAAACAAAAAATAACGTTATTGTAACAAAACAGTGTTTTTACCATAAACCGTTATAGTGCATCCTCATATACATATTTCTTAAATGATGATGTGTACAACTGCCAACAAAGTGCCTTTAATTACAGTTTTGCAATCACCACTTCAACATCCCCTAGATCAATGACGTATTTGGAGTACAACCTAATTAAAAACATAACTACCTGGCTCTCGGGCCTATTTGGTACCCCACCCCACCAGCCTAACTGAGAGTATTGTCTATAATTTAACTGTTTTAATTGGAGCTAAACTAATTAAAAATCATCTAACCTAACTACTTGGCAGTCGGACCTACCTAAGGGCTGCCCGGTCTACCCCATAGCCACCTTGTCTACCCTAGTCAACCACCGTAACTTCCTTATTTTCTACCACAACTTCCTTTTTTCATATGTCCTCACCATAAATTACCGCTTTTACATTAGGTAACGTGTCTCAAAGTGACAGAGTACGGTAAGCGGAGCCGGTTTTTGTATAGCTTAGTATTATCATCGTTACTTCCTAAATCGAATAATAGAACTATATACGTATGTAAAATACTAAATAAGTCATAGGATTGAAATTAAATTAATTAATTTAATACTTATGATATAATTACATAGAGGAGGAAAATTTCTCGACACCATAAATAATAAAGAAATGATAACAATCAAACAACCAGTTAGGATGTGTAATATGAATAATCTCATTTAAATTCTAACGAACCATACAAAACAAACGTCAAAGCCAAGATAAAAGCAGGTAATCATCTTTCAATGGCATTTTAGTTATTAAACTAACAATGTTTTTTAAATGAAGTCACTTAACAAATGTTATGTATACACTCTTAAAATTTATTTACGTCGATACAGATGTCTTACTATGTCAACTATTAAATTAATTAATTAATATCTACTCATTATATCAATAGGTGTAAATATGCAATACATGTACTGTTTAATAAAATCAATATAAAACGGATCAACACAAATTTATCATACTCTACCCACCCAAAAATGTTAAACAACTAAACATGAGGAACAAATCATGATGATATAGTTACTATTACATATTAGGTTGGCCTGTAGCCTTTATTTCATAATAGCACTGATACAATTATTTCTAACCTACAGGCGAGCATTTATTAATTTTCTCAATTTGCGTCATTCGTATTTATTAAAAAGCCGAATTATCGCAAAATGTGATGGTGAGCGCTCGGAGGATTAAAATAATCTTGCAGGACATGGTTTCTATCAGTTTGGATGGTAGCAAGGTACGCACTCTGCGAGAGGATCCAAGGAGTGCGAGCTCTCCTCCCACCATTTTCAATTTTTTTCAATTAGGTACTTTATTAGTAGACTATTATTATTATTTAAATAATTCAATATTACTGACATGCACTGTTGAAAGATCGTTCGCAACAAAGAAACGGGCCAAGAACGTTTTAAGGACAAAATGGGGCCTCACTTAAATAGGTAAGTTGATCATTAACCCCTTTATTTGTAAGATACGTCCGTAATTTCGTAGGCAGTTCGGGTGTAGACTCTATTTTCACAAAATCAAATGCGAAATTAAAAAGTAACAAGAATATTAACTTTAAATGAAGAACAAAAATCAGCAGTGTTGTAAACTAAAGCCTCGTTTGTGCGTTATCAAAACTACAGTGACGGCAGGTAGACAGGGTTGCGCGCGTGACGGTGTGTGCGCGTCGGGGCGTGAGGACACCAAATCGAGCAATTTCTCTCTTATGAGGGAGAAACTCCCAAAACAGGAAATGCTAATCTAGCCTTCCCCTCCTTTCGCAATCCTCCAACCACTTGTCTTTCTTATGGAAAAAAATTAACAAATCAGTCGCATAGCTAGGATTCTAACCTGCAGAGTCCCAAAGCTAAGGATCTTCCAGGAAAGAATCCTACAGCTAGGCGCCTTGCTGTGAGACTCATATCTATGAAATCCTTCGTTGTGGGATTCTTGATAGATTCCTCACTATAGGATTCTTCCTGTGGGACCCCACGCTCAAGTCCATATCCAATTCCCACCAGCGCCATTTCGGCCCATCAAGCTTCCCTGGCAAATTAACTGTGGAGTTATGTTGTGAACTGACTCAACCACTGAAACTATCACGGGTTAATTCCTCGTAAATTAAATTTTGAATAAAACATTAGAAAGTTAACTGAAAATAATTTGTAGTAATATAGGATTTCGGAAATATCATTAAATGTTACAGCGTGTATAACACTACTTTTTAAGGATTGAAATCTCTCCTATTCGTCAAGTTTAATACATTTAAAAGGTACTTAAAACCTACAACGTGCGGAAATGAACTGGCACTAAGAAAATGTTGTAGTACATAACGATGGTAAATGACAAAAATCCTACTATATTTTTAACATTCCATCGTCAATGACAAACTATATTCAAATAATTGGCAGTAAGTACTAAAGAGCAATAATTAATTATACATGGTAGGAGTACACTACCTCATGTATCACGTAACATGCTTCCGTGAGGTTGCATGCAACATTTCAAGTCTGTAGGTGATTTCATTCCTGAGATGTCCTGCGGCAGATAGACAAGCAGAGAATCATAGAGGATATAAATGTTTATTTAAATCCTACCGACAGATAAAAGAGAAATTGTACCAGCCTACTCAGTGATATGCTTCATTGGCGCCCAGCCAACTGATGGACGTACACTATGGAATGCATTCTTTTATACATGCAGAGTGGAGATTCATAAGAAATAAAATATATAAAGAATACGTTTTTTCGAAACACTTTGCGGAAAGTTAGGCTACATGCCATATGTTAAAACGTCATTCGATTTCATTTAGTTTGAGAAAGTGAACAAAATATATTTTAGGAGTTGCCCGACCATGAAACCTTTGGTTTCAAATGGCCTCTTCTAAAAAATTAATACTGTTGGAAAGTTTTGTTTTAATAATTACTGTTTTACTTAGTTTGTTAAAAGTGTATTTATTTTGCTATTTTCTCGTTGCCATAATGGGCCCATAAAACAAAATATAAAAATCTTTGCTAACGCTCAGCCAAATTCCATGGAGTGACATGCACCACCATAGAAATGTTACATATAGAAATGAAGGTTAGCATATAAAATTCAAAGTCAGTCCATTTCCTAGATATCTTGGGGACAATACAGTTTTTCCATTCCGTCAAGTGATAGGCTTCGCTGACGCTCAGCCAACAAGTGATAGATACTTTCTCATGTGGGAATTCAAAACTTGCCATCCTTACTGATAGAAAAATTATAAAAAAACCATGCAGTACATAGATATAGTATAATATTTTTATGAATGCAGAATCAGAATGTGTAACATGTAGAGCTGGAACCAAAACCGTATTATGCTATTTGTTTTACTTTTAAAGAAAAAAACATGCAAAATTAAACTCCAAAAACATAAATAAGTATAAAATAATTAAATATAAATATAAAACAAATTATGGACTCTTATACAATGGATTATATAGCATTCATAAATTATCTAGATACTAGTAACATATTTTTATGTTGGTACAGACCAATCTTCTAAGAACTACAATCACTAAAATTAAGTAATGATAAAGGAGTCCTAACAAGATGTTACATAACTATGACTGTGCTAATGACACGATCTTACAGGAATGCCCAACGAGGCATTAGCGTTATCTCCAACACGGGCAGTAGTACTATAAATCCGAATCATTGCGAAATTGATCCCGTGAACTCGTGAAGGAGAGAGAGCAAGTAGTTTGTGAGGTCAAGTTCAGAGAAAGGAAAGTTGGTGCTCAGTGTAAGGCAGTTAAAAGAGACGGAAAGGGAAAGCATGACGCTGCAGGAGAGTACATAATCTCTAGTAAACACGAATGGGACAATATTTTCTGATCACTGCTCAGAGAGGTTATTGAGCATTTACATAAGTGTGACTGCTCAAGTAGAATTTCTTATGTCTGGTAGGTCTGATTAGCTAACTAACGAACCACAGTTCAGAGAAGTACAAATGACACAATATAATGCATAACGCAGCGAACGAAAAAGAGAAAAAAAGAATAATATGCTGTAACAATGATGTGTATAATCTGTTTA
This sequence comes from Homalodisca vitripennis, assembly GCF_021130785.1. Classification (NCBI taxonomy): domain Eukaryota; kingdom Metazoa; phylum Arthropoda; class Insecta; order Hemiptera; family Cicadellidae; genus Homalodisca; species Homalodisca vitripennis. Next base: position 190,824,424 of record NC_060207.1, read on the forward strand.
AAACATTACATTCCAAAACGTCTCTCTGCAATCATAGCTGATAAGAATGAGAGATAATATCCCTGAAACCTGAGAGTATTCTAAGGCTCATAGCAAGTTGTTGAGTTCATGCACATAGTAGTGATAGGGATGAACAAGACTTACAAACCATAAGCAGTTAACAGAAGTAAACAATTTTTACAATTGAAAAACAAATTTTGGGCTCAGCAATTAAACTATTTAATCACTTGCCGGTATACCTAAGATCTGAACAGAGTATACCTGTGTATACCGGAAAAATGTGAAAAGGTTTCTTTTAAACAAAGAATACTATTCTATTAATGCTTTCTTATCTGACAGGAATGTAGTATAATTAAGTTAGTTTAGTATATTAATTTTGTTGTGTTAATTCTGACGTTTGTTATGCAATTTTATTGTCAATGACAAATAAACGATTTGATTTGAAGTTTGTTTAATATAAAAGTATATATATATATATACAATATTTAATATTACAAAATAAAAATAATTATTTATATATTACTAAAGATATTTAACAAAACTAAAAATAATCTCTTGTAATTTTTTCTGAAGCTTTGTTTCCGATAACAAGCAGAAATAACAGAATTGTAACTGATACTGATACACAAATGTCCTCCTCCGTAGCCTAGTGGATACAGTCACGGCTCTCTAACTGAGAGATCACGGGTTCAAATCCCGGGGAGGTCCAATCAAGAGAGGAATAATAGCCACAGTGACCAAAAACAAACCAGCATAGCCTAAGAGCTCAGGCTTAAAAGAGAATTTAAAAAAACGAAAAAACTGATACACAGAGTATGGTGTGCTTAATATTGCTGATTAGCTCATTGCTAATTTCATGCAGAGAAACGTGGTTAGTGAAGCACAGTTAACGACGGGAATAAGGAAAACATGAGTAGGAAGACAGAAATTTATCTCTTTTATACACTCGTAAATTGTCTCTGCAGGATCTAAGAAATCTTGAAGTGTTATTTAATCAAGGACGTACTTAAGCCTAATAACACTTATTAACCACTATTGGCGGCTAAGCATAAAATGTGTTGTGGTGAAAATTAAAATTTTTAGTCCATTTTAAGAGAAGGAAAATTAAATACAAAAGATTATAAAGGAGCAAATAATCTTTTATGAATCTCTATTAGGTATTCAGGGCGAGGATGACGATTGGAAGTCAAGAACCTAGGGAGAAATGGATTTGTCTTTGACATCTGGTTGGCCAAATAGAGTAGAGAAAAGAGGAGAAGGTGAAAGCTCACGCAATCTGTGCACAACAGCTCAAGATAAGGAAAAGGGAGAGCATGATGTAACAAAGGCAGTGACTCATCGCAGTGAACTATTCGCTGAAGAAGACTTTGAAGGCGTGGCCAATGGAAGATGTGCTGATTACTGATTTCTGATAATCCTAATCGGCGTATCCCATCATAACTTAATGTCACGACCATGAATAGACCCTCGGGTCTATCTAAAAAGTACCTATTATGAATGATGAACTTCCTGTACCAGGAGTTTACTGCTTATTGTATGAAAATTTTCTTAATACACACGTATAATGTATGGTTATACAATTAGATATACAAAATCTGTTTCTGATTTAAGAAAAAAGCAGTAATCTTTGATATGTTGTCAGTGCCTTAATTTTGAATCTAATCAAGTATAAACAACAGATTAAATATAATACAATTTCCAATATCAGAGACCACATGAATCTTGGTCTAAATGGACTTGGTATGTAGGATATATATTATGATGTGAGTGAATAGTAAATTAATACATTGGTAATTGCTATCATTGATAATTATTATGACAAGAATGCATAGGCCTGGTAACTTACTGCTCAGTACATTTTATGTTCTTTGACTTTGAAACTCGAAGTGACACGCAAACAAGTCACTTCGACCATCGACTTCTTGAGTTGATCGTGTTCTTTTTGACCATCAGGACAAAAGCACAAAAAGAGACCGATATAAAGAATTTTTAAACTGACACCTTAATGTAATACAATTAATTAAGGTGTGTAATACAAATAATTATCTTTAAAATACTAGCATACACATTTCTTTTAATTTAACAAATTCTTGTCAAGCCGTTTTTGCATATTCTAAATTCAATGAAATTGTTCATTTTGTTTCTGAGAGTAACTTTTCCTATTAGTAAATTCAGGTCTATGGCAAAATTATTAAAGGATGCCTTTTCTCGACCATATATCATATTTTTCTTACCTTGGCCAATTAAAACAAATCGCCATACTCGTTAATGTTAAATCTGTGTCAGGCAACCATACACAGACCCTTAAAGTGGAGATTTTCATCGTATATTATAATAACTGTGTCTGAAGTTAGCATAAATACAGTCTGAGAAAACAATATCGTTTCATATTGTTAACCCTCTCGAAGCCTTCCCATTCCGACTACCACCAAAATGATTGTAGCTCACGAACGATTCACGATTTATTTCTTAGGAATAATTCCTCTATCGGTTTCAAGAAAAACTGTTTTGTGCGTATACAGTGCCAATTGGCTATCGGCTTCTGGACCATAACGTCATTACTGGGTATCGTTATCTTTTTCTGCAGTTCAGCTTTGAAGATATTACATGTAATACAGCTACAGAGATATTGCACAATAATGCAAAGTGCATTAGTATAACTTATGGGTTGCTCAGTATGAGATGTAATCTAAATGTGCTAATTAGGAGAGAAGCGGAGTAATGTGCGGATGACCGGTGTCCGGTCCACTCAGGACTCAGAAGGAGGTCGGTGACGACACGGAAGGAGTAGACAGACCGGTGTAACACAGGAAGCTGTATGTGGTTCCAGGCCAAGGCGAGACACCAGTCGTGGTACAAGCCGGTATCAATGCTGCGTTGCCAAGTTACACACATACAGCGCATCTTGATTCTTGGAAACCCAAAATCTTGAGTGCATCATTTGTTCTAGGAATTTGGAACTTGCATTGGAATTTGAGCCAGTAATAATAAAGTGGCCTTAGGGTTTACCCCATAATCTCAAAGATGTAGTCCTTATTTGGACACATAAAGGTCCTTTTCAATATCGTGTTGTTGTCAGTTTGTCCATCCGTCTGTCTGTCTATCCGATAAATCTTAATGTGAAGGTCTTAACAACGACTTGAAACCTGATATATAGGTTCTCTGGTTCCAAGGAAGGACTATTGATTTTAAGGTCAAAAAGTCAAAGGGCAGTTCGTATGTCTGTATGTCCGACTGTGTGACATAACTGTTTGATGGAAAGAGACTTGAAACTTGGAACATTGGTTGTTCAATGGTGAAAGGGTACTCTCTGACGGATCCTTTAATAATCCGTTGTGACTCATTTTTGAAACTGTTATTCTATTTTTTTAAGGACTCAACAAATCCTTCTTAAAATCGTTGTCTATTTTTCAGCGCGATAACCCATTATAGAAAGGCCCTAAAGACTTGAAAGTTGATACATAGATAACTCGTAATCCAAGATTCAATTGATTTGGGGCTCGAAAGGTCAAAGGGTAAAAGAGTTTTCATGGGTAATCATGACGGCAATAAAAAATGTAGAGTAAACAAATCTGCAAACAAACGGAGTACAATCATATATGTCATTTTCAGTGGCAATACCAATACATATCATGAAGTTACTTTAGTTGGCTTGGTTGGTAATACTGTACTTTCGTTTGGACCATCGGCTCCTTCGATACTCCGCTGTGTCGACACGTGTTTGTTTTTTTTGGTGGTTTGAATTGTTGTCATGTTTAAAACACTGAGGACTATTTAGTTTTCAATATTCAAAATCTTAAAACGGACACCGTTTATCGAAGTTAGTTCGGATCATTGGTTTTGACTTAAGACTAATTATATGTACAATAATTATATTTATTTCCTCGGAATCCTCACTGGTTGAACATGCACATAACGTAATTTTTAGGTTTGACATTTTATCCACATTAGCTTTTTTTATCAAAAGGTTAGATAATAATTAAGCCATCCCAGAATCTTCAGACAGCTTTGTTTATTTTCATTATAGACAGACTTCTATTGATTTGCATCACATTTGAACTTTCGTGGAGAAGCCATTTTAACATATCCAAGAGGACTAGTTTTACTATGAAATTTCGTCCACTCAACAATGTACCAAACTGAATGTTCAGTTTTTTCAGGAAGTGTGTGTAGATATAGTGTCTATAGTATGTTGTCTGTAGATAAAATGAGAACAAAAAATCCAAGGGAAGCAAAGTATGGTAAGTTTTGTCAAAAGTTAGGTTAGTCAACACATGCAACCACTACTGCCAGTCAGCCTTACAATCTTTGTGTTCCATTCATCAGTACAACCTGAACTTTCACAATTAATTAATAAGCTTGTAAAAGGAATATTTTGAGTTATCGACCATCAATTTTCCCTAATCCGAGGAAAAACGTTACACTCAGTCCAGTAGAGTTTCTTTGCGTTCTGTCATATTCTTCAATACATAATCCGTTGTATCAGTTCATTTTTGGTAGTAGAATAATTGTGGCATATGCTTTCTCATTTTCCTTGTCAACTCCATCCTTTTTTGGCATTTAAACTATAAAAATAACGATTTAAGATGCTCTTATCTAAAAACCAATAGATATATCGAAAAACGTTAAAAGCATTTGAATGTGTATTAGTTATACGTTCCAAACCAATTATACGTTAAAAATGAGACATCATCCATCATTGTATGAGAAAAAATAAGGGCGTAAATGTGATTGAGGTTTGATCAAGAACGTAGCCAGGAAAAAATTCGAGGGGTGTCCAGACAATTGACATTTTCCCGTAGTGGACAAAGAGTAAAGGTCCCATTTTGTTCCTTAAAAAGTTCTTGACTCATTTCTTTGCTGAGAACGATCTTTCAGCAGTACATGTGAGTAATACTGAATTAGTTAAATAGTAATAATAGTTTACTAAAAAAGCAATAGAAAAAAGAAATATTTCTGGAGTCTGGACCCCTTGAACCCCCGCTAGCTTTGTCCTTGTGTTTAATATTGTTCTTATGAAGCTAAAATCAAAATAGTGGCTGATACAGCCGTCTCTTAAATACTTAAATAATACAAATGCCCATTGAATTATACCCATGTATATATATTTACAAATCTTACCATTTTTTAAGCCATTTTAGTGGGTCCATTATAAAATGAAATTCGAATAACACAACATAAATGCCTTCCAATATTGATGAAGTGTTTGTTTATCCAATGTTTGAGCGTGTATCCAGTATCGTATTGTTTTAAAAATATTCCATAAACTGTGTAAAGTTACACCATACAACAATTTATTTTCAAACATAGGAATGAAAACCTTAATTTTTACCTTACCCTTACAATCAATCCTGAAGTTTTATTATTTGTAAGTTAGGACATCCTGTGAAGGCGTTTTTTTTAATAATACTATCATAAACCTAGACGTTGTAAAAGATTCAGATGATTGGAAAGTAAATACCATAGTCAAGGCCGCCATTATTACTGTAATCTATTGTTTTACTACCAGATTATGTTTTAGTGTTGGTGGTTAGTCTCAACCTATTTGTTCCTGTCCTCCTGACACAATTTTTCACTTTGATATTTTGCTCATCCCCAAACTGTTTTGAATCCTTCACTCTGGGACTCAGACCACGAATGTAATGATTTAGTTTAAATCAAGCTAGGCATTTTCATTTTAACGTAATAAATATTTCAAGGACATTAAGAAAGCCCTTAAAACACGACGGAACAAACTGACTTTAGCTATACTTCCATATGATTATTCCTAGGACAAAAAAGGTGGGGTAATAATGGATCGAAAGTTTATATTTTAGAAATAAAGTCTCCATTCAAATGAACTCCTAATAAACAATAACATTGAAATACCAACTCGAAGGTATGGATTCATCGTATGGTTTAGCTAAACGTATGTGCATGGACATTTGAATGTTCCAATACATCGATATGAAAGCGTAATATTTTCATCGTGCCATGGAGTTGCATCTGTTTGTTTTCGCTAATCAGCTGTGTATTAGAATAGTGTAGTAAAAAAAGCTAACTACCCAATATTATATTAAGTTAAATTAATTATTTTTTCTGTGTTAAGGTTTTTGTGAGAGATGTCCTATTGAAGTCGACTGTACACAAAGTCTGGCAGAAACAGCTGGCTACCGGACAAATCGGTTTAGAGGTTAGGTCGTGTACGGTGACCGCTTGTAATCAGCTGATCTGACGTAACTCATTGTTGAGTCACCGGTACGCTGCGCTGCTCTGGCGCCACGCTTTCTCAACGGTTCTGCGCTTGCGCTGTAATACCGCAATGCCCCTTTGTCAACCTACAACCACTATAATGTGTAGGTTTGTTATTCCGTTTTATTTATCACACCGCTAGAACCCGTTACGTAACAACCAGACTGGAAAGAGATGTTATCGAAGAGGCATCTTCTCGGAACAATTTGTGGAAGTCTGAATGAGAGCTGCTCGGTTGCTTTACATATATGTCCAAGGAACATGGCAATTATTTGACCTTTCATACAACATCCTGTTTAATAAAGGGGAAATTAATAAAGATTATGTTTATCCGAAGAAAATAATTTTGACGTAAACTGCAGTGTTTTATTACTTCAGTCTAAGCTAAACGTTACCATACTTATAGTCGGAGAATTAACTATTATTGTAGCCTTAGTACGTAATGATGAGTTTTGGACCGGTCATAACCTCTAGATGACGATTTTAATTTTACAAAAAAGATACACATGTTTTACGTGCGTCTCGTCTTGATGTTTTAGTCAATAGTCATGGATAAGTTCACTAACTGACAAAAACCGATCAGGTGATGGGATACGTGAATAAATTTACTAGTTAGTTGTAGTTTTGTTACTTAGAAAATGTGTTTAAATTATCTTACACATGTTACATTTCTTTGTAAGCAAACATTATTTAACTAGTGTAAACTGCCATTAAGGAAATTAAATTTTAGCTTTGTCAAAGCGAATTTTAAGCTCCTTTCTGCATGCGTGTGGACTGTGGCTTCAATTTTATAAGAAAAATAGCTAGAGTTTCAAGCTGCAGAGCCCACCAACAGTTGAAAGCCATTAGCCTATATACTCTATCATACTCCTTATACTACGGATATTTATGTTTAGGCATTTACCCCAACGTCAATAGATGCAATGCGAGACGACTTATATTGCTCTCTAAGCAAATGGCGTTTGATGATTATTTCTAAAGGGCAATGAAAATCAAAGATTACCTAAAATAAAAATGTCATTTACGAATACTGAATACAAAAAACCAAAATGTGAGACGCCTTGTAAGAGAGTAGTCGATATCGAGATTGTATTTGTTCTCATAAATAACCTACGATGACAATACATATAATCTTTGGTCCTGAACTACTTATGGTTTGGTAAAAAGTTATCTAGGTTCTGAGCAATATAACTTTGAGATTCTCCCGATCAAGTTAACACTATCGGTCGTAGTAAGTTTTTATTTATCTGCATACAAACTGTCAAGAAATAATACTAGTGAAAGGAATAAACAAGCATGATTTTTCACATTTAATGGCTGTTAGTTTTGATATAAAGTGTATTACTAGGCTTTTCAACCTAATCTATATGCAATTTGTTACAATAATAATTTGTTGTTTAAATTATCGTTCTTTCCAAAACACCCAATAAAGATTTATTATAATCAACATACAGCCCATGTAGTTTAAAAAGCTTTATTTAATATCATGGCTATAGAAGAATCAAGATATATAGTAAGGATTTAAGTAGTGGGGTAGCGGAAATGGTGTATTACTAATTATTATTTGTGTGTCAAACGCATACGTGACTTCATGTCCATGCAAATAATATTAATAAATCTGGTATGTAATAAAACAAAATATATAACATATATACAAACATAAATATTTTTTCTTTTGTGCGTTATTAGTTTACATAGTAATGACTCAAAAACAGGATGCTTCGGAAAATGCTATTTAATAAATAGTATTAGTATTTAGTAATTGTCCTGCTTGCTCGGAACCAAGTATTTTTGTATTTCAGTTTGAAAATCTTTCGGTTGTATAAAACTTGTCACTCTATAAACTTACCTGTTACATGACAAATACTGATAACAGGTACCAGTGATGCTGTTCACATAATAGAATTTATTGAAACACACGCTCTTTCATCTGGCATTAAAAGAGTAGGAAGTGTAGGACTAATGGGCAATTTAATGGGGCCATAGATCAATATTGTAAGGGAATATCGCGTAAATTTTACTTCTTCTTGTAGATTGCATTCATTTGGGAATGTGGAATTCTCTTCAAATTGTTTGAAGAAATCAGGATAAATATGAGGCGAATAAATATTTTGACGTCACAAAAATTTTAAAAACATTTAATAACTAAATTAAATATCACAATAACGAAGCCAATAATACTATTTACACTGGACTATAAAAAGCTTGAGTCTTTTAATGCGTGTCACTAATTTGATAAAAAAAAACAGTGTCCTTCTATATTATATTTGTATTATCATACTACATACAATATAATTAGAACTGAACAAATACTAGATTCAAACATAGTGTTTTTAACACAAAGTAGTAGTGGATTTTAAGGTCGTGTTATAAAACTCATATCGTTGTAGAATCACATTTTGATAGGATTGTAACTTTCACTTTCGAACAGTTCGCATCAAAGTCATCATCGTTGAGAACTACACATTTGTCTGCGGCGAGGGCGAGGACCTGCTGGGAGGTCCAGGAGAGGGGGAACACCTGCCCGCGAACCGCCGCACGTCCTGGAAGCTCCAGCTGGAGGCGGTAACTGGAGGCGTCCTCGGATGCGATCCACAGCCAGAGAAGAAGACAGCTGGCTACCGGGTGTGGGGTCACATGAAGCACAAACGTCAGAGTCTGAAGGAACATAACAGGTAATAATAAATTATAAACATAAAAACTATTAAGTGGCACAGGTATATAATTGTGATAGTCAGGAGGAAAATGCTTTATTATTCCTTTAATAACATTTAAAATTGTATATATAGGTTACAAAGTACGAGAGAACAGTACAAAAAAACAGGTTCATTTCAGAATAATACATTGAATAAAACCCAGAATTCTACGGTTTTGTAACCATAGCATTTTGTGTAGGTTTCATGAAATTGCTCATAAAAAGACAAACATTTAGTGAAAAATAAATTATGGGATTCTTTGTTTAATATTGTTTTTGGCGATGGAAGTATTGTGATGGAAACATTTTCTACTGTGAAGTGATGCCAGAGAAAGTTACCACCTTCTACGATGGTCAATGTCTGGAAAAGTTTGTTTCCTTTACAAATGATGTTTTGTTGAAATTGTGATTGATGAATTTATTGGCACGCCAATCAAATCAACATTGCACTGCAACAATTTTTATATAAAGTGAAATATTCAGAAACGGCTACAATAACAGAATCGTTTTACACCATAAGAACAATGTTACGTTTAAAACACTTTTATGTCCATAATTTTGTTCGTAGAATGATTGGAGATGCCTCGTCTTCAAAACATGGTTAGTATGCATCCAAACGCCTTTTTAATATGTGTAGTGTAAATATGTAAGTGTATATTGAATATTGAAACTCAAAAGTGCTACAAATTATTGTACTGTGTTCTCAATAATCAATGAGAATATTGATAAAAATAAAAATCGTTTGTATGCGTGTTTATTATATTTTAAAACGAGACATCTCCCATCAAATTTTTAATATTAATTCTAGATCTTAAAAACAGGTAGATACAAATAGCTTGGATAATTCATATTTACCTGTGAAAGAGTTATGGTGGTAAGACGCGTTACAGGGAACCGTAAAAAGGTGGAGGACTCCTTGCAGAAGTACTGCACCAAAGGGCCGTCTCCATGGTGCTGCAGGTGAGACAAGAGATCACAGGATTTGACTACGGACCCACAAGAGTCCAGGGGGCAGTTGTAGAGCTGCTGGGTCGGCCTAGGGGTGCGCTCCACGGAGGGGGTAGGAACAATGCGAGGCAGCAAGCGCGAGGGTAGATGTAGTGTCGGGAGTTGCTGTCGTGTCCAAGCCTGCAAAGTATAGACTTAGTGTGTTGTAAGAATGTTGGATTCACTTTATGCATAGGCAATGTTACGTACCGTACAGTAACCGTCGATTTACACCAACACAATAGTGTTGTATTTAAATGCCTCTGTCGTAGAATGGACTACGGCATGTATTGATTTATAGGCAAACTAAATACTTGAAAAATCTTGATTCTTAAGATCCCACGGTCGGTGTCACGAATACCATCAAAGTTTACCAGTTCACACTGTCGCAAACATTACTCACACGGTTAAAATCCTGAGATATTTTTAGAGAGCCATGTTCAAGACTTAAGCATCAGATTATCGAAAACCTGGCAGCTCCTGATAAAACAATTATATTAATCGCTGATTGGTTGAATTGGATTGAGCAATTAGATAAAGCCAGTTAAGATAAAGCCCCATCCCCTTCACTCATCTGTGAATGTGCACTATTGGTTCTGCCAGTTTTGGACATATTTGGTCAACATTTGTTGACTTAGATGACTCTCCATAACGAGGCTGAAGTGTCTTGAAGGACTTTAATCGTTTCAGCAATTTTTCGACACGTTGTGAACTGATAAACTTAGATTATACTCCTAGGTACTTAAAGAGTATATGTTATTTATTTAACATTATATTTTGAAGGCCACAAAAAATAAACAAACTAAAAACAAGTTTTTATGATTATTTAGATAGTTAAGAATGTTGTTGATTAGTTTTTTTCTTATGTTTTCGCATGTATCTATTTATCTTTTCTTGCACGTTGCTTATTTTTGCCTATGATTGATAACTTTTTTATCACTTTGTTGTTATTTGTTTCTTATTAAATGTTTGTTATTAAAAATTTATTACTGTTATCATTTTGATATTGTAATATTTAATATTGTCTTTGCCTAGATTTTATTATTTTGATGATTGTTTGTTAACTAACTTATTTTTTACTTATTCATTGCTTTGTTGATTATTTATTCTTAACACTGTTGGTTATTTAATTATATAAGTAAATATTATTAGTGTTGAGACTATACTCTTTAATACTCTTTTTTTTACTTATTTACTTGTACTACTGGTGTAATTCAGTTGGAAGAATGAATAAATAAATAAACAATATCCTGAGCGTTATGCGCAGTAAGGAAGACTACTGCGATAGGTAAATAGCTTATACCTCTTTGTTTGTGTATTTAATTTTGTTTAAATCGACATACCGTTAATTGCAATTAAAAACAAACTAGTACAACAGGCCCTATTATAGTTTTGGTAATATTAAAGTATTAGCAATTAGCGATTGCGACTAAAGGCCAGGTAGTTGCCTGGCACGTACGCATGAGCGCAGAGGGTTGGGGTTCACCCCAGCAGCTGCTTATTTCAGGTAGGTCTTAGACTCATGGCTAAGGAATACTCTGTGACAATTTCAGTGTATTATACGTTGTTTGGTATAATTTTTCCTTTTATGGTGTTTACGATATATATATATATATATATATATATATATATATATATATATATATATATATATATATATGTAATAATCACTTTAGGATAAAATTACAAATAAATAACAAAAATCTGGTGAAGAATTAGTTAAGTGCACTTTTGGGGCGGAAATACGGCCGGTCGCAATCTCCTCCGCATATGTGTGGGGTCAGTGTGTGAGTTGGTGTAAACTACCAGACCCCAGCTGCAGTTACTATTTGCTACCACCATCTTGGGCTTGGTTATTATTGTTAATGAATATAATGAGGAATACCTTGGAGCGTTTTTGTTTCTTTCCGCCGGACTGGAGGAAGGTGGCGGCGAAGAGCATGTGCAGCTTATCGGCTAGCAGACAGCGCCCTCTGGGTCCCAAGGCTACCCGACACACAGGACAGCGATCTGTGAGCGAGCGACAGACCCCGCACAGAGTATGACCATTGCAGCACTGGAAGGCTGGAGGCGGGATGGTTTCCAGGCAGACTGGACACTCCAAGAGCGACACTACTGACTGGAGACAAGAAGCGAGCCGCTGGAGGCTAAGGGGTGTCGGGCCATTTCCAGAACACTGTGGACAATGTGTACATTTTACTACTTAGTGTCAGTCAGCCATTTGCAACAATGTTACTTTGATTTGTAAAGTTAATTTTTTTTACAAAGAAGTTAAATTTAAGTTCTTCTTTATTTGCTAAATTCATTTTTTTTATTTGTCGATAGTATGTTTTACTCTACATTGAATTGACCTTGGTTCCATATGAGGACTGTGTGGCAGATGTTTTCATAAATCTAGTTCTGCTCTTTCCAGTCTATAAATATCGCTATTAAACTAAATCTGTTCGACGTTTTAATCCATTTAAATCATAGGAATTAAATTGAAAATTAGTATTTTTCATTATTGCCAGAGTTTAATCAATACAAAATAGTATTAACCATAGTATATTTAAATTGGTGTTTCAGTCTTTTTCTGCTAGATAGCGCACTATTATAACGATTCAAGTGGCAAAGGATTTTAGCGTTGGATGCAATATCTTCTCACAGACTGATACTACATATAAACAAAGGCAATATAAATAGATTAAATATATAACATATCCTTGAAGTTCTAATGCTTTAGTTTCACGCTATGCATTGTCTAGAAAAACGCGATTTTTACTATACCAACGTTATGTTACCTTTTATAGTGCTTGCTAATTCATAAAGTGATGATAACAGTCATAAATGGGTGGCTGTTAAATTATTTTTGAACCGTTTGTTAGACCTCAGTCTTCAACGCGAGCTGTTCATGCATACCGAATCTCCGTTTTCACTCTTGTTCGTGAGGTCTCTTTATTGAACCCCCCCCCCCCCCCCACCCCCCCCCCCCCCCACCCCCCCCCCCCCCCACCCCCCCCCCCCCCCACCCCCCCCCCCCCCCACCCCCCCCCCCCCCCACCCAAGTTCGAGCGCTAATTTTAGATAAAATATATGAAATCTTAGATAAGCAAGCCTCATATCCGAGGAATCGAGCAGTTTGTATTAATAAATTAGAATACTATCTAAGAATGGACCTCCTCCCAGGGGAATTGGCTCATTGCTTAAAATAAGAATATTAGTCTCTCTAAGGGAAGTTCGAGCGCTCAGTTGCGTGATACAATATATAGAAAGTATTTAGTATCTAAGCTAATGGACCTCCTACTCCACCAGAGGGAAGTTCGAGCGCTCAGTTGCGTGATACAATATATAGAAAGTATTTAGTATCTAAGCTAATGGACCTCCTACTCCCCAGAGGGAAGTTCGAGCGCTCAGTTGCGTGACACAATATATAGAAAGTATTTAGTATCTAAGCTAATGGACCTCCTACTCCACCAGAGGGAAGTTCGAGCGCTCAGTTGCGTGATACAATATATAGAAAGTATTTAGTATCTAAGCTAATGGACCTCCTACTCCCCAGAGGAGAGTTCGAGCGCTCAGTTGCGTGATACAATATATAGAAAGTATTTAGTATCTAAGCTAATGGACCTCCTACTCACCAGAGGAGAGTTCGAGCGCTCAGTTGCGTGATACAATATATAGAAAGTATTTAGTATCTAAGCTAATGGACCTCCTACTCCCCAGAGGGAAGTTCGAGCGCTCAGTTGCGTGATACAATATATAGAAAGTATTTAGTATCTAAGCTAATGGACCTCCTACTCCCCAGAGGGAAGTTCGAGCGCTCAGTTGCGTGATACAATATATAGAAAGTATTTAGTATCTAAGCTAATGGACCTCCTACTCCCCAGAGGAGAGTTCGAGCGCTCAGTTGCGTGATACAATATATAGAAAGTATTTAGTATCTAAGCTAATGGACCTCCTACTCACCCAGAGGAGAGTTCGAGCGCTCAGTTGCTTGATACAATATATAGAAAGTATTTAGTATCTAAGCTAATGGACCTCCTACTCCCCAGAGGGAAGTTCGAGCGCTCAGTTGCGTGATAAAATATATAGAAAGTATTTAGTATCTAAGCTAATGGACCTCCTACTCCCCAGAGGGAAGTTCGAGCGCTCAGTTGCGTGATACAATATATAGAAAGTATTTAGTATCTAAGCTAATGGACCTCCTACTCCCCAGAGGGAAGTTCGAGCGCTCAGTTGCGTGACACAATATATAGAAAGTATTTAGTATCTAAGCTAATGGACCTCCTACTCCCCAGAGGAGAGTTCGAGCGCTCAGTTGCGTGATACAATATATAGAAAGTATTTAGTATCTAAGCTAATGGACCTCCTACTCACTAGAGGAGAGTTCGAGCGCTCAGTTGCTTGATACAATATATAGAAAGTATTTAGTATCTAAGCTAATGGACCTCCTACTCCCCAGAGGGAAGTTCGAGCGCTCAGTTGCGTGATACAATATATAGAAAGTATTTAGTATCTAAGCTAATGGACCTCCTACTCCCCAGAGGGAAGTTCGAGCGCTCAGTTGCGTGATACAATATATAGAAAGTATTTAGTATCTAAGCTAATGGACCTCCTACTCCCCAGAGGGAAGTTCGAGCGCTCAGTTGCGTGATACAATATATAGAAAGTATTTAGTATCTAAGCTAATGGACCTCCTACTCCCCAGAGGGAAGTTCGAGCGCTCAGTTGCGTGACACAATATATAGAAAGTATTTAGTATCTAAGCTAATGGACCTCCTACTCCCCAGAGGGAGAGTTCGAGCGCTCAGTTGCGTGATAAAATATATAGAAAGTATTTAGTATCTAAGCTAATGGACCTCCTACTCCCCAGAGGGAAGTTCGAGCGCTCAGTTGCGTGACACAATATATAGAAAGTATTTAGTATCTAAGCTAATGGACCTCCTACTCCCCAGAGGGAAGTTCGAGCGCTCAGTTGCGTGATACAATATATAGAAAGTATTTAGTATCTAAGCTAATGGACCTCCTACTCCCCAGAGGGAAGTTCGAGCGCTCAGTTGCGTGACACAATATATAGAAAGTATTTAGTATCTAAGCTAATGGACCTCCTACTCACTAGAGGAGAGTTCGAGCGCTCAGTTGCGTGATACAATATATAGAAAGTATTTAGTATCTAAGCTAATGGACCTCCTACTCCCCAGAGGGAGAGTTCGAGCGCTCAGTTGCTTGATAAAATATATAGAAAGTATTTAGTATCTAAGCTAATGGACCTCCTACTCCCCAGAGGGAAGTTCGAGCGCTCAGTTGCGTGATACAATATATAGAAAGTATTTAGTATCTAAGCTAATGGACCTCCTACTCCCCAGAGGGAAGTTCGAGCGCTCAGTTGCGTGATAAAATATATAGAAAGTATTTAGTATCTAAGCTAATGGACCTCCTACTCCCCAGAGGGAAGTTCGAGCGCTCAGTTGCGTGACACAATATATAGAAAGTATTTAGTATCTAAGCTAATGGACCTCCTACTCCCCAGAGGGAAGTTCGAGCGCTCAGTTGCGTGATACAATATATAGAAAGTATTTAGTATCTAAGCTAATGGACCTCCTACTCCCCAGAGGGAAGTTCGAGCGCTCAGTTGCGTGATACAATATATAGAAAGTATTTAGTATCTAAGCTAATGGACCTCCTACTCCCCAGAGGGAAGTTCGAGCGCTCAGTTGCGTGACACAATATATAGAAAGTATTTAGTATCTAAGCTAATGGACCTCCTACTCACTAGAGGAGAGTTCGAGCGCTCAGTTGCTTGATACAATATATAGAAAGTATTTAGTATCTAAGCTAATGGACCTCCTACTCACTAGAGGAGAGTTCGAGCGCTCAGTTGCTTGATAAAATATATAGAAAGTATTTAGTATCTAAGCTAATGGACCTCCTACTCCCCAGAGGGAAGTTCGAGCGCTCAGTTGCGTGATACAATATATAGAAAGTATTTAGTATCTAAGCTAATGGACCTCCTTCTTACTAGAGGAGAGTTCGAGCGCTCAGTTGCTTGATAAAATATATAGAAAGTATTTAGTATCTAAGCTAATGGACCTCCTACTTACTAGAGGAGAGTTCGAGCGCTCAGTTGCTTGATAAAATATATAGAAAGTACTTAGTATCTAAGCTAATTGACCTCCTACTCCCCAGAGGGAAGTTCGAGCGCTCAGTTGCTTGATAAAATATATAGAAAGTATTTAGTATCTAAGCTAATGGACCTCCTACTCCCCAGAGGGAAGTTCGAGCGCTCAGTTGCGTGACACAATATATAGAAAGTATTTAGTATCTAAGCTAATGGACCTCCTACTCACTAGAGGAGAGTTCGAGCGCTCAGTTGTGTGATACAACATATAGAATGTATTTAGTATCTAAGCTAATGGACCTCCTACTCACTAGAGGAGAGATTGAGCGCTCAGTTGCGTGATACAATATATAGAAAGTATTTAGTATCTAAGCTAATGGACCTCCTACTCACTAGAGGAGAGTTCGAGCGCTCAGTTGCTTGATACAATATATAGAAAGTATTTAGTATCTAAGCTAATGGACCTCCTACTTACTAGAGGAGAGTTCGAGCGCTCAGTTGCTTGATAAAATATATAGAAAGTATTTAGTATCTAAGCTAATGGACCTCCTACTCCCCAGAGGGACGTTCGAGCGCTCAGTTGCGTGACACAATATATAGAAAGTATTTAGTATCTAAGCTAATGGACCTCCTTCTTACTAGAGGAGAGTTCGAGCGCTCAGTTGCTTGATAAAATATATAGAAAGTATTTAGTATCTAAGCTAATGGACCTCCTTCTTACTAGAGGAGAGTTCGAGCGCTCAGTTGCTTGATAAAATATATAGAAAGTATTTAGTATCTAAGCTAATGGACCTCCTACTCCCCAGAGGGAAGTTCGAGCGCTCAGTTGCGTGACACAATATATAGAAAGTATTTAGTATCTAAGCTAATGGACCTCCTACTCCCCAGAGGGAAGTTCGAGCGCTCAGTTGCGTGACACAATATATAGAAAGTATTTAGTATCTAAGCTAATGGACCTCCTACTCCCCAGAGGGAAGTTCGAGCGCTCAGTTGCGTGACACAATATATAGAAAGTATTTAGTATCTAAGCTAATGGACCTCCTACTCCCCAGAGGGAAGTTCGAGCGCTCAGTTGCGTGATACAATATATAGAAAGTATTTAGTATCTAAGCTAATGGACCTCCTACTCCCCAGAGGGAAGTTCGAGCGCTCAGTTGCGTGACACAATATATAGAAAGTATTTAGTATCTAAGCTAATGGACCTCCTACTCCCCAGAGGGAAGTTCGAGCGCTCAGTTGCGTGACACAATATATAGAAAGTATTTAGTATCTAAGCTAATGGACCTCCTACTCCCCAGAGGAGAGTTCGAGCGCTCAGTTGCGTGATACAATATATAGAAAGTATTTAGTATCTAAGCTAATGGACCTCCTTCTTACTAGAGGAGAGTTCGAGCGCTCAATTGCTTGATAAAATATATAGAAAGTACTTAGTATCTAAGCTAATTGACCTCCTACTCCCCAGAGGGAAGTTCGAGCGCTCAGTTGCTTGATAAAATATATAGAAAGTATTTAGTATCTAAGCTAATGGACCTCCTACTCCCCAGAGGGAAGTTCGAGCGCTCAGTTGCGTGACACAATATATAGAAAGTATTTAGTATCTAAGCTAATGGACCTCCTACTCCCCAGAGGGAAGTTCGAGCGCTCAGTTGCGTGATACAATATATAGAAAGTATTTAGTATCTAAGCTAATGGACCTCCTACTCCCCAGAGGGAAGTTCGAGCGCTCAGTTGCGTGATACAATATATAGAAAGTATTTAGTATCTAAGCTAATGGACCTCCTACTCCCCAGAGGGAAGTTCGAGCGCTCAGTTGCGTGACACAATATATAGAAAGTATTTAGTATCTAAGCTAATGGACCTCCTACTCCCCAGAGGGAAGTTCGAGCGCTCAGTTGCGTGACACAATATATAGAAAGTATTTAGTATCTAAGCTAATGGACCTCCTACTCCCCAGAGGGAAGTTCGAGCGCTCAGTTGCGTGACACAATATATAGAAAGTATTTAGTATCTAAGCTAATGGACCTCCTACTCACTAGAGGAGAGTTCGAGCGCTCAGTTGCTTGATACAATATATAGAAAGTATTTAGTATCTAAGCTAATGGACCTCCTACTCCCCTAGAGGAGAGTTCGAGCGCTCAGTTGCTTGATACAATATATAGAAAGTATTTAGTATCTAAGCTAATGGACCTCCTACTCCCCAGAGGGAAGTTCGAGCGCTCAGTTGCTTGATAAAATATATAGAAAGTATTTAGTATCTAAGCTAATGGACCTCCTACTCCCCAGAGGGAAGTTCGAGCGCTCAGTTGCGTGATACAATATATAGAAAGTATTTAGTATCTAAGCTAATGGACCTCCTACTCCCCAGAGGGAAGTTCGAGCGCTCAGTTGCGTGATACAATATATAGAAAGTATTTAGTATCTAAGCTAATGGACCTCCTACTCCCCAGAGGGAAGTTCGAGCGCTCAGTTGCGTGATACAATATATAGAAAGTATTTAGTATCTAAGCTAATGGACCTCCTACTCCCCAGAGGGAAGTTCGAGCGCTCAGTTGCGTGACACAATATATAGAAAGTATTTAGTATCTAAGCTAATGGACCTCCTACTCCCCAGAGGGAACTTCGAGCGCTCAGTTCCGTGACACAATATAGAAAGTATTTAGTATCTAAGCTAATGGACCTCCTACTCCCCAGAGGGAAGTTCGAGCGCTCAGTTGCGTGACACAATATATAGAAAGTATTTAGTATCTAAGCTAATGGACCTCCTACTCCCCAGAGGAAGTTCGAGCGCTCAGTTGCGTGACACAATATATAGAAAGTATTTAGTATCTAAGCTAATGGACCTCCTACTCACTAGAGGAGAGTTCGAGCGCTCAGTTGTGTGATACAACATATAGAATGTATTTAGTATCTAAGCTAATGGACCTCCTACTCACTAGAGGAGAGATTGAGCGCTCAGTTGCGTGATACAATATATAGAAAGTATTTAGTATCTAAGCTAATGGACCTCCTACTCACTAGAGGAGAGTTCGAGCGCTCAGTTGCTTGATACAATATATAGAAAGTATTTAGTATCTAAGCTAATGGACCTCCTTCTTACTAGAGGAGAGTTCGAGCGCTCAGTTGCTTGATAAAATATATAGAAAGTATTTAGTATCTAAGCTAATGGACCTCCTACTCCCCAGAGGGACGTTCGAGCGCTCAGTTGCGTGACACAATATATAGAAAGTATTTAGTATCTAAGCTAATGGACCTCCTTCTTACTAGAGGAGAGTTCGAGCGCTCAGTTGCTTGATAAAATATATAGAAAGTATTTAGTATCTAAGCTAATGGACCTCCTTCTTACTAGAGGAGAGTTCGAGCGCTCAATTGCTTGATAAAATATATAGAAAGTACTTAGTATCTAAGCTAATTGACCTCCTACTCCCCAGAGGGAAGTTCGAGCGCTCAGTTGCTTGATAAAATATATAGAAAGTATTTAGTATCTAAGCTAATGGACCTCCTACTCCCCAGAGGGAAGTTCGAGCGCTCAGTTGCGTGACACAATATATAGAAAGTATTTAGTATCTAAGCTAATGGACCTCCTACTCCCCAGAGGAGAGTTCGAGCGCTCAGTTGCGTGATACAATATATAGAAAGTATTTAGTATCTAAGCTAATGGACCTCCTACTCACTAGAGGAGAGTTCGAGCGCTCAGTTGCGTGATACAATATATAGAAAGTATTTAGTATCTAAGCTAATGGACCTCCTACTCACTAGAGGAGAGTTCGAGCGCTCAGTTGCTTGATACAATATATAGAAAGTATTTAGTATCTAAGCTAATGGACCTCCTACTTACTAGAGGAGAGTTCGAGCGCTCAGTTGCTTGATAAAATATATAGAAAGTATTTAGTATCTAAGCTAATGGACCTCCTACTCCCCAGAGGGAAGTTCGAGCGCTCAGTTGCGTGACACAATATATAGAAAGTATTTAGTATCTAAGCTAATGGACCTCCTACTCCCCAGAGGGAAGTTCGAGCGCTCAGTTGCGTGATACAATATATAGAAAGTATTTAGTATCTAAGCTAATGGACCTCCTACTCCCCAGAGGGAAGTTCGAGCGCTCAGTTGCGTGATACAATATATAGAAAGTATTTAGTATCTAAGCTAATGGACCTCCTACTCCCCAGAGGGAAGTTCGAGCGCTCAGTTGCGTGATACAATATATAGAAAGTATTTAGTATCTAAGCTAATGGACCTCCTACTCCCCAGAGGGAAGTTCGAGCGCTCAGTTGCGTGATACAATATATAGAAAGTATTTAGTATCTAAGCTAATGGACCTCCTACTCCCCAGAGGGAAGTTCGAGCGCTCAGTTGCGTGATACAATATATAGAAAGTATTTAGTATCTAAGCTAATGGACCTCCTTACTCCCTAGAGGAGAGTTCGAGCGCTCAGTTGCTTGATAAAATATATAGAAAGTATTTAGTATCTAAGCTAATGGACCTCCTACTCCCCAGAGGGAAGTTCGAGCGCTCAGTTGCTTGATAAAATATATAGAAAGTATTTAGTATCTAAGCTAATGGACCTCCTACTCCCCAGAGGGAAGTTCGAGCGCTCAGTTGCGTGATACAATATATAGAAAGTATTTAGTATCTAAGCTAATGGACCTCCTACTCCCCAGAGGGAAGTTCGAGCGCTCAGTTGCGTGATACAATATATAGAAAGTATTTAGTATCTAAGCTAATGGACCTCCTACTCCCCAGAGGGAAGTTCGAGCGCTCAGTTGCGTGATACAATATATAGAAAGTATTTAGTATCTAAGCTAATGATATCCTAGCGCTCAGTTGCTAGAAAGTATTTAGTATCTAAGCTAATGGACCTCCTATCTCTACTAGAGGGAAGTTCGAGCGCTCAGTTGCGTGACACAATATATAGAAAGTATTTAGTATCTAAGCTAATGGACCTCCTACTCCCCAGAGGGAAGTTCGAGCGCTCAGTTGCGTGACACAATATATAGAAAGTATTTAGTATCTAAGCTAATGGACCTCCTACTCCCCAGAGGGAAGTTCGAGCGCTCAGTTGCGTGACACAATATATAGAAAGTATTTAGTATCTAAGCTAATGGACCTCCTACTCCCCAGAGGAGAGTTCGAGCGCTCAGTTGCGTGATACAATATATAGAAAGTATTTAGTATCTAAGCTAATGGACCTCCTACTCCCCAGAGGGAAGTTCGAGCGCTCAGTTGCGTGATAAAATATATAGAAAGTATTTAGTATCTAAGCTAATGGACCTCCTACTCCCCAGAGGGAAGTTCGAGCGCTCAGTTGCGTGACACAATATATAGAAAGTATTTAGTATCTAAGCTAATGGACCTCCTACTCCCCAGAGGGAAGTTCGAGCGCTCAGTTGCGTGACACAATATATAGAAAGTATTTAGTATCTAAGCTAATGGACCTCCTACTCCCCAGAGGGAAGTTCGAGCGCTCAGTTGCGTGACACAATATATAGAAAGTATTTAGTATCTAAGCTAATGGACCTCCTACTCCCCAGAGGGAAGTTCGAGCGCTCAGTTGCGTGATACAATATATAGAAAGTATTTAGTATCTAAGCTAATGGACCTCCTACTCACTAGAGGAGAGTTCGAGCGCTCAGTTGCTTGATACAATATATAGAAAGTATTTAGTATCTAAGCTAATGGACCTCCTACTCCCCAGAGGAGAAGTTCGAGCGCTCAGTTGCGTGATACAATATATAGAAAGTATTTAGTATCTAAGCTAATGGACCTCCTACTCCCCAGAGGAGAGTTCGAGCGCTCAGTTGCGTGATACAATATATAGAAAGTATTTAGTATCTAAGCTAATGGACCTCCTACTCACTAGAGGAGAGATTCGAGCGCTCAGTTGCTTGATACATATAGAAAGTATCTAAGCTAATGGACCTCCTACTTCAGGAGAGTATTCGAGCGCTCAGTTGCTTGATACAATATATAGAAAGTATTTAGTATCTAAGCTAATGGACCTCCTACTCCCCAGAGGAGAAGTTCGAGCGCTCAGTTGCTTGATAAAATATATAGAAAGTATTTAGTATCTAAGCTAATGGACCTCCTACTCCCCAGAGGGACGTTCGAGCGCTCAGTTGCGTGACACAATATATAGAAAGTATTTAGTATCTAAGCTAATGGACCTCCTTCTTACTAGAGGAGAGTTCGAGCGCTCAGTTGCTTGATAAAATATATAGAAAGTATTTAGTATCTAAGCTAATGGACCTCCTTCTTACTAGAGGAGAGTTCGAGCGCTCAATTGCTTGATAAAATATATAGAAAGTACTTAGTATCTAAGCTAATTGACCTCCTACTCCCCAGAGGGAAGTTCGAGCGCTCAGTTGCTTGATAAAATATATAGAAAGTATTTAGTATCTAAGCTAATGGACCTCCTACTCCCCAGAGGGAAGTTCGAGCGCTCAGTTGCGTGACACAATATATAGAAAGTATTTAGTATCTAAGCTAATGGACCTCCTACTCCCCAGAGGGAAGTTCGAGCGCTCAGTTGCGTGATACAATATATAGAAAGTATTTAGTATCTAAGCTAATGGACCTCCTACTCACTAGAGGAGAGTTCGAGCGCTCAGTTGTGTGATACAACATATAGAATGTATTTAGTATCTAAGCTAATGGACCTCCTACTCACTAGAGGAGAGATTGAGCGCTCAGTTGCGTGATACAATATATAGAAAGTATTTAGTATCTAAGCTAATGGACCTCCTACTCACTAGAGGAGAGTTCGAGCGCTCAGTTGCTTGATACAATATATAGAAAGTATTTAGTATCTAAGCTAATGGACCTCCTTCTTACTAGAGGAGAGTTCGAGCGCTCAGTTGCTTGATAAAATATATAGAAAGTATTTAGTATCTAAGCTAATGGACCTCCTACTCCCCAGAGGGACGTTCGAGCGCTCAGTTGCGTGACACAATATATAGAAAGTATTTAGTATCTAAGCTAATGGACCTCCTTCTAACTAGAGGAGAGTTCGAGCGCTCAGTTGCTTGATAAAATATATAGAAAGTATTTAGTATCTAAGCTAATGGACCTCCTTCTTACTAGAGGAGAGTTCGAGCGCTCAATTGCTTGATAAAATATATAGAAAGTACTTAGTATCTAAGCTAATTGACCTCCTACTCCCCAGAGGGAAGTTCGAGCGCTCAGTTGCTTGATAAAATATATAGAAAGTATTTAGTATCTAAGCTAATGGACCTCCTACTCCCCAGAGGGAAGTTCGAGCGCTCAGTTGCGTGACACAATATATAGAAGGTATTTAGTATCTAAGCTAATGGACCTCCTACTCCCCAGAGGGAAGTTCGAGCGCTCAGTTGCGTGATACAATATATAGAAAGTATTTAGTATCTAAGCTAATGGACCTCCTACTCCCCAGAGGGAAGTTCGAGCGCTCAGTTGCGTGATACAATATATAGAAAGTATTTAGTATCTAAGCTAATGGACCTCCTACTCCCCAGAGGGACGTTCGAGCGCTCAGTTGCGTGACACAATATATAGAAAGTATTTAGTATCTAAGCTAATGGACCTCCTACTCCCCAGAGGGACGTTCGAGCGCTCAGTTCCGTGACACAATATATAGAAAGTATTTAGTATCTAAGGTAATGGACCTCCTACTCCCCAGAGGGAAGTTCGAGCGCTCAGTTGCGTGACACAATATATAGAAAGTATTTAGTATCTAAGCTAATGGACCTCCTACTCCCCAGAAGGAAGTTCAAGCGCTCAGTTGCGTGACACAATATATAGAAAGTATTTAGTATCTAAGCTAATGGACCTCCTACTCACTAGAGGAGAGTTCGAGCGCTCAGTTGTGTGATACAACATATAGAATGTATTTAGTATCTAAGCTAATGGACCTCCTACTCACTAGAGGAGAGATTGAGCGCTCAGTTGCGTGATACAATATATAGAAAGTATTTAGTATCTAAGCTAATGGACCTCCTACTCACTAGAGGAGAGTTCGAGCGCTCAGTTGCTTGATACAATATATAGAAAGTATTTAGTATCTAAGCTAATGGACCTCCTACTTACTAGAGGAGAGTTCGAGCGCTCAGTTGCTTGATAAAATATATAGAAAGTATTTAGTATCTAAGCTAATGGACCTCCTACTCACTAGAGGAGAGTTCGAGCGCTCAGTTGCGTGATACAATATATAGAAAGTATTTAGTATCTAAGCTAATGGACCTCCTACTCACTAGAGGAGAGTTCGAGCGCTCAGTGTCGTGATACAATATATAGAAAGTATTTAGTATCTAAGCTGTAAAAATCTGTTGAGGATTTGGAGCTTTCTAGCGAATGAATAGCCATATTTAAGTCCATGTCCGATAAGTGTCCTTGGTCCAGTAAGTAACGTGGGTTCTTGTTGAATTTTTTTTGTTTATATAACTTTCTACATTAATGAGAATTATAAATTTTTGTTTATTAAAAAAGATCTTTACTTAAATGTGTTAGTTTATTTTAAGCTAAGGTTAAGCATATTCAATGAATAATTCTCTTTTTCATTTAGTACTTTTGTTAGGATCTGGACAATTTAAGTTTATTTTCAATTTAAGTAGTATCTAAAGCAACAGACAGATTCTTTTTACTTCAATAGTACTAATTTGGGTAGGTTAGTACATCTAGTGTTATCAGTTTTTAGTTTAACGTGTTCCTATTTTCTTTATTTTGGTTACATAAGTAACGACAAGTAATGGTTTTAATCAAACAATGAATCCGTGTACTCTCATTGTGGTAATTATGAGACAAAAAATACTTATGTTCGTATATTATAAACTTGTACATAATTGTAAACAATAAATGGAGATGAATGTTTGTAGAATGAATGTGTGTGTAAGGGAGATCAATAAAATGTTATTAAACCATTGAATAATGTGATGGTAATTAATTAATTAATCAGCATTAGGATGATTCTTATATGATTATCTCTATGTGTACGATTTCTGTAATTCTATTACCGCATGTTTAAAATTAGCAAGTCAAAATTTAACATTTTAGTTACATAGATTAGTTACATAAGCACTACCTGTTTACACTTTTCAGTAGATAATTGTAATATACCATGCAACTTGTGTATAGTTCTGTATGTAGGGTACGTGTGTCTGTATGTGAGTGTGCTTGGCGTTAGAAATAATTATGTACAAGGTATGTTCTTTGTTTGAGGATAAAGCCTATATAATATTCAGAAGCAAGAAAGTGGTAACAATGGTATAAGTTATTCGAAAAGATTTTAATGTTGGTATGGGAATAACGGAGATGTAACTAATCATTGTTTTATAACAGAAAAATTAGCGAAAGAAACACCTACGGTACCGGAAAGATATAGTTAAATAACTTATATTATTTTATTCTTATACATCTTTTTTAAGTCAGCTACGTTTAAAATTATTATAAATTGTAATTACAATTAAATTGTGTATATATAAGCCTGTATAACTAAACGTTGCGGTTGTTGGCGCGGCGGGGTCGTGGCGGCGATAAACGATAAAACTTACTTATTTTAAAATCGTTGAACATTCTTTTATAACTGTCATGTTTTAAAAATTATTTATAAAGTTCAATGGCAATAATATTTATTAAATTGTAATCAAATTGTGAACATAGGGGTCTGTAAAATTAAACAGTGCGGCTGTTGGCGCGGCGGGGTCGTGGCGGGACGGACGGGTTGTTGCTAAGGTTGGATAGGGACGTGTTACTTGCGCTTGACGGCCACGGACAAGTTTATTGTGAGGAGTTTGACTGCCATACTGAACTGACTGAATGTTTCCATAACGGGGATAAACAGAAGTCTTAAATATTTCATCTAAATATACGTAGTTATTATAAACATATCGACCAGGCACTAATATTAATACAAAGTTTGAACATTATTTATGATATCATTGTGTTTACAGAATCGTGGATTGACTCAGACAAGACTCTAACTAATATAGATGGATATGAGGTATTTTGTACGACTGACAACTGGAACAGATGTGATGGTACGGTGGTCTACTTGAGAACAGATCTATGCGGCGGCTCGCGACAAATTAAACTAGGGGAAGCGACTGGACTACAACTTGACTTTGACGTTGACGGCCGACATTTTGACATATTAGCTATCTACCGCAGCCCTGCGATGGACTGCCAATTATTCTTATCTGATCTAGAACTTTACTACTCGAAACTGGCAAACAATACTTCCTACATATTCACTGGTGATATAAACATTGATATCTTAGATAGTACAATAAACGACGCTCAACAAGACAGTTATCTAAATATTAATGTACAAAGCTGGACTAATTAACTGTATAAACAAACCAACACGGGTTACTGCTCATTCTTTGACGTGTATTGACCATATCTTCTTAAAACATGATAGCTATGACTTTATTACTTCAGGTATTTTAAAAACAGGAATTACCGACCACTATGCTGTCACTGTTATGATACGTCTTCCAATTACTTCTCCTCGCGGTTTGGACACAAACAACACGTACTTGGACATGAAGGTGTTGGATGGGCTGGTAGCGGCTCAGACGTGGGACCATGTCCTCGGCTTACAAGAAGTAAATGCTAGCTGTAACGCTTTCCTAAACACGTTTGACAAGCTCAGAGCAAGTTTCGTTGCGAACAAAAATATCTATCTACAAGAAATAAAAAAACTGAAACCTTGGATTTCATATAATTTAATTCATGCTGTTAGAAAACGTGATAAATTAAGTAAAATATTAAAAAGACAACCATTTAATGAACGATTACGAAACTACTACTTGATTTTAGGAACAACTTAAGCAATGAAATAAAAAGAGCAAAGACGGCTTATTTCAAAGAAAAATTATTAAATTCAGCGGGAAACGCAAAAATGTTTTGGAGAACTGTTAACGAGTTCATTTCTGTCAGGAAAAAGAGAGAGGCAGTTTCCTGTGCGCCATTTTACTCAAAACAGTGACAATCCTGGTGGAAGTACAAAGGAAGTGGCTAACTCTTTTAATTTGTTTTTTTTTCGCAAGTGGGAAGGAAGTTTGGCCATGGAAGTGCCGGCATCAACTGGTCCCCTGCTGGTGGATGATACAGTGCATAGGGTACGGGGGCATGAGTTTCGCTTGCGCCCGGTCTCGGACAGCCAGGTGGAGGAGTGTGTCAGGGGAATGCGAGGTGGATCGGCTCCGGTATGGACGGCCTCCCCGTAGCCCTGCTCAAGCAACAAATTAGTAAGCTGGCGTCCCCTCTAAAACATATATAATAAATCTCAGTATATCTTCAGGTGTTTATCCAGAATTATTCAAATCTGCAAAAGTAATCCCAATTTACAAAAACAATAGTAAATCAGACATGCACAATTATAGGCCAATATCATTGCTAAGTGTGCTAAGTAAAGTACTAGAGAAAGTGTGTAAAAATCTCAATTACAGAAATACCTCGAAGATAATAATATTCTGTCAGAGTCCCAATACGACTTTCGCAAAAACAAAAAATACTGCAGACTCCCTATTCGCAATTAATAAATGTATAACAGATGCCTTAAATAACAATAATAAAGTGTTACTTCTTTACATTGATCTGGCAAAAAGCTTTTGATAGTATAAACAGAAACCTGCTTTTTCGCAAATTAGAATGTGTTGGAGTTCGCGGATTAGAGCTGAACTGGTTCAGAAGCTATTTGAGCGGACGTACGCAAACAGTCTCTATAAACAATCATTTAAGTGACACAATGAGTGTTGATTACGGTGTAGTCCAAGGTAGCACTCTTGGTCCACTTCTATTCTTAATTTACATAAATTAATATTGTTAAACTCGAGATTACTGGTAGGATATTTCTGTTTGCAGATGATACTGCAATATTGTTTTGAGCGGAGATCGTGGGAGGAGGTCTACCGTGTTGCTGCGGGAGAATTGGCGTTAGTAAAACGGTGGTTTAATGAAAATATTCTAACCATGAATGTTTCAAAAACTAAATGTATTCCGATCTCATTGCGCAGCGCGGGCGAGCCGCCTGTGGACATGGGATTGGTACTCCACTCTTGCGGTGACACGAACAGTGGCTCCTGTGATTGTCGGGTGTTACAGAGGGTGAACCAGTATTTAGTATCTAAGCTAATGTACCTCCTACTCCCCAGAGGGAAGTTCGAGCGCTCAGTTGCGTGACACAATATATAGAAGGTATTTAGTATCTAAGCTAATGGACCTCCTACTCCCCAGAGGGAAGTTCGAGCGCTCAGTTGCGTGATACAATATATAGAAAGTATTTAGTATCTAAGCTAATGGACCTCCTACTCCCCAGAGGGAAGTTCGAGCGCTCAGTTGCGTGATACAATATATAGAAAGTATTTAGTATCTAAGCTAATGGACCTCCTACTCCCCAGAGGGACGTTCGAGCGCTCAGTTGCGTGACACAATATATAGAAAGTATTTAGTATCTAAGCTAATGGACCTCCTACTCCCCAGAGAGACGTTCGAGCGCTCAGTTGCGTGATACAATATATAGAAAGTATTTAGTATCTAAGCTAATGGACCTCCTACTCACTAGAGGAGAGTTCGAGCGCTCAGTTGCGTGATACAATATATAGAAAGTATTTAGTATCTAAGCTAATGGACCTCCTACTCCCCAGAGGGAAGTTCGAGCGCTCAGTTGCGTGACACAATATATAGAAAGTATTTAGTATCTAAGCTAATGGACCTCCTACTCACTAGAGGAGAGTTCGAGCGCTCAGTTGCTTGATAAAATATATAGAAAGTATTTAGTATCTAAGCTAATGGACCTCCTACTCCCCAGAGGGAAGTTGGAGTGCTCAGTTGCGTGATACATTATATAGAAAGTATTTAGTATCTAAGCTAATGGACCTCCTTCTTACTAGAGGAGAGTTCGAGCGCTCAGTTGCTTCATAAAATATATAGAAAGTATTTAGTAACTAAGCTAATTGACCTACTACTCCCCAGAGGGACGTTCGAGCGCTCAGTTGCGTGACACAATATATAGAAAGTATTTAGTATCTAAGCTAATGGACCTCCTTCTTACTAGAGGAGAGTTCGAGCGCTCAGTTGCTTGATAAAATATATAGAAAGTATTTAGTATCTAAGCTAATGGACCTCCTTCTTACTAGAGGAGAGTTCGAGCGCTCAGTTGCTTGATAAAATATATAGAAAGTATTTAGTATCTAAGCTAATGGACCTCCTACTCCCCAGAGAGAAGTTCGAGCGCTCAGTTGCTTGATAAAATATATAGAAAGTATTTAGTATCTAAGCTAATGGACCTCCTACTCACTAGAGGAGAGTTCGAGCGCTCAGTTGCTTGATAAAATATATAGAAAGTATTTAGTATCTAACCTAATGGACCTCCTACTCCCCAGAGGGAAGTTCGAGTGCTCAGTTGCGTGATACATTATATAGAAAGTATTTAGTATCTAAGCTAATGGACCTCCTACTCCCCAGAGGGAAGTTCGAGTGCTCAGTTCCGTGATACAATATATAGAAAGTATTTAGTATCTAAGCTAATGGACCTCCTTCTTACTAGAGGAGAGTTCGAGCGCTCAGTTGCTTCATAAAATATATAGAAAGTATTTAGTAACTAAGCTAATTGACCTACTACTCCCAAGAGGGACGTTCGAGCGCTCAGTTGCGTGACACAATATATAGAAAGTATTTAGTATCTAAGCTAATGGACCTCCTTCTTACTAGAGGAGAGTTCGAGCGCTCAGTTGCTTGATAAAATATATAGAAAGTATTTAGTATCTAAGCTAATGGACCTCCTTCTTACTAGAGGAGAGTTCGAGCGCTCAGTTACTTGATAAAATATATAGAAAGTATTTAGTATCTAAGCTAATGGACCTCCTACTCCCCAGAGGGAAGTTCGAGCGCTCAGTTGCTTGATAAAATATATAGAAAGTATTTAGTATCTAAGCTAATGGACCTCCTACTCCCCAGAGGGAAGTTCGAGCGCTCAGTTGCTTGATAAAATATATAGAAAGTATTTAGTATCTAAGCTAATGGACCTCCTACTCCCCAGAGGGACGTTCGAGCGCTCAGTTGCTTGATAAAATATATAGAAAGTATTTAGTATCTAAGCTAATGGACCTCCTACTCCCCAGAGGGAAGTTCGAGCGCTCAGTTGCGTGACACAATATATAGAAAGTATTTAGTATCTAAGCTAATGGACCTCCTACTCACCAGAGGGAAGTTCGAGCGCTCAGTTGCGTGACACAATATATAGAAAGTATTTAGTATCTAAGCTAATGGACCTCCTACTCCCCAGAGGGAAGTTCGAGCGCTCAGTTGCGTGATACAATATATAGAAAGTATTTAGTATCTAAGCTAATGGACCTCCTACTCCCCAGAGGGACGTTCGAGCGCTCAGTTGCGTGACACAATATATAGAAAGTATTTAGTATCTAAGCTAATGGACCTCCTACTCCACAGAGGGAAGTTCGAGCGCTCAGTTGCGTGATACAATATATAGAAAGTATTTAGTATCTAAGCTAATGGACCTCCTACTCCCCAGAGGGAAGTTCGAGCGCTCAGTTGCGTGATACAATATATAGAAAGTATTTAGTATCTAAGCTAATGGACCTCCTACTTACTAGAGGGAAGTTCGAGCGCTCAGTTGCGTGACACAATATATAGAAAGTATTTAGTATCTAAGCTAATGGACCTCCTACTCCCCAGAGGGAAGTTCGAGCGCTCAGTTGCGTGATACAATATATAGAAAGTATTTAGTATCTAAGCTAATGGACCTCCTACTCCCCAGAGGGACGTTCGAGCGCTCAGTTGCGTGACACAATATATAGAAAGTATTTAGTATCTAAGCTAATGGACCTCCTACTCCCCAGAGGGAAGTTCGAGCGCTCAGTTGCGTGATACAATATATAGAAAGTATTTAGTATCTAAGCTAATGGACCTCCTACTCCCCAGAGGGAAGTTCGAGCGCTTAGTTGCGTTATACAATATATAGAAAGTATTTAGTATCTAAGCTAATGGACCTCCTACTCCCCAGAGGGACGTTCGAGCGCTCAGTTGCGTGACACAATATATAGAAAGTATTTAGTATCTAAGCTAATGGACCTCCTGCTCCCCAGAGGGAAGTTCGAGTGCTCAGTTCCGTGATACTATATATAGAAAGTATTTAGTATCTAAGCTAATGGACCTTCTACTCACTAGAGGAGAGTTCGAGCGCTCAGTTGCTTGACACAATATATAGAAAGTATTTAGTATCTAAGCTAATGGACCTTCTACTCCCCAGAGGGAAGTTCGAGTGCTCAGTTCCGTGATACAATATATAGAAAGTATTTAGTATCTAAGCTAATGGACCTCCTACTCTCCAGAGGGAAGTTCGAGCTCTCAGGTGCGTGACACAATATATAGAAAGTATTTAGTATCTAAGCTAATGGACCTCCTACTCCCCAGAGGGAAGTTCGAGTGCTCAGTTCCGTGATACAATATATAGAAAGTATTTAGTATCTAAGCTAATGGACCTCCTACTCCCCAGAGGGAAGTTCGAGTGCTCAGTTCCGTGGTACAATATATAGAAAGTATTTAGTATCTAAGCTAATGGACCTCCTACTCACTAGAGGAGAGTTCGAGCGCTCAGTTGCTTGATAAAATATATAGAAAGTATTTAGTATCTAAGCTAATAGACCTCCTACTCCCTAGAGTTAAGTTGGAGCGCTCAGGTGCGTGACACAATATAAAGTATTTAGTATCTAAGCTAATGGACCTCCTACTCCCCAAAGGGAAGTTTAAGCGCTCAATAGCGAGCCACAATATATAGAAAGTATTTACTATCTAAGCTCCTTGACTTCCTATTTCCTAAAGGGCAGTTCGAGCGCTCACTTATGTGCACAATATAGAGAAATTATTTACTACCTGAGCAACATGATCCTTTACTTCCCATGGGAAAGTTCGAACGCTCACTTTCATGCCCCAATATATAGAAAATCTTTATTACCTGAACAACTAGACCTCATACGCCACAGTATGTAGTTTGAGTGCTCACTTGGATGCCAAAATACATAGAAAATATGAACTACCTTAGATGCATGTTCTCCTACTTCCCAGAGGGAAGTTCAAGCTCTCACTTCCTTGACACAATATATAGAAAGTATTTCCTACCTAAGCTACTTGACCTCCTACTACCCAGAGGGAAGTTCAAGCGCTCACTTATGTGCACAATATATAGCAAGTAAGTACTACCTGAGCTACTTGACTTCCTTTTCCCCACAGGGAAGTTTAAGCTTTCACCTGTGATTCAAAATATATAGAAAGTATTTACAACCTAAGCTACTTGACCTCTTACTCCACAGAGGGTGGCTAAAGTGCTCAGTTGCTTGTCAGAAAATATAGAAAATATATACTACTTGAGCTACTTGACCTCCTACACCCCAGAGGGAAGTTCAGGCGCTCATTTGCGTGAGTAGTAAAGATACGGGGATCCTACGTCGCCCCAAAGAGGGATGAGTGAGGGATGAGTTCAAAGGTCACCTAACCTAACCTAACACAACGCGGAGCGACACACAGTAACCACAGCGGTGGCAGCGGTGGCGGCACGTGGGCGGCGGTGCGGCGGTTGACATGTGTGCGCGCAGTGCAGCGGTGTCCGTGTTCAAATCAAATCAAATCTTTAATTGCTCGTCACAATAAATTACACATTGTATGGCAAACGTCAGAATTGATTCTTAATTTAAGACTCGCATTCCACATTACCACCACGTCCAAACTTACATAATTTTCATCCATTCCAGTCTCATTCATTCCCTCGCCAATCTCAACCCACTTCCAGCGCTGGGGTCAGTCATCGAATTGGGCGGTCTCCCAGTTAAACGCCAGAAACTCGTAAACGCTGTAAAATGCATTTGACACCAGGAAGCGCTTAAGACAAGCTTTTGACGCCTTGGGCGTTTGTAATAGAATTTGGCAAACTGTTGATGAAATGAACACCTGCCTGCGAAGGTAAGTGCTCATAAACCACCGTTCTGTGTCTTCCATTACGGTAGTTATCTCTGCCTCTAGTCTCATACCCGTGTATGTCACGTCCCCTGGTTAGGGCACATTTAGACAAACAGAACAAAGATGTTTCTAAAATGTAGAGACTGGGCAAAGTCAACAGTTGCAAAGTTTTAAATGCTGTCCTGCACGACTCTCTGAAATTCAACTTTGCGATGATACGAATTGTTTTTTTTTTTGCAATTTGAACCCCTCAGGAAATTATTGCCTGTACAGGCCCCCCACAACACCACTCCATAGGAAAGATGAGAGTGAATTAGCCTATAATATGCCGCAATCAATACCTGACTGGGGCAGTACCGGGCCAAGGACCTCAAAACATATATTCCCGAGGACAGTTTGGCACATACATGGTCAATGTAATTATTCCATGTCAACCCTCGGTCGAGGAGTATTCCAAGGAATTTTGAGGAGTAGACTTCTTCCAATATGGAATCTTCCAAATGACGGCTGACCCACATTGGGAGTCCATTGGACGCAGTGCGAAATTTAGCACGTTGGATTTCGAAGAATTCGTTTGAAGGTTGAGGCTATTGAAATATTGCACACAGTTGTTGATATCGACAAAGGTTTGTAGCTCCAAACCTTCTTGTGTGTTATCTCTGAAACAGAGAGTCGTGTCATCAGCATACTGCACAATTTTACCATGCAGCAGCGATTAATGTACGTCATTGACGTATAACAGGAAAAGGATTGGGCTGAGTATAGAGCCCTGAGGGACTCCATACTTAATGTGTGATCCTGACGTTCTAGTCCCTCTACAACCATATCAACCAGACTCACCACTGCGTCTATCGTAGATTTATTTTTCCTGAATCCAAATTGGTGTTCAGAGAGCTGGTTGTTTTTATTTAAGAAATAAAGCATTCTCGCTAGAAAAAGTTTTTCAAATATTTTGCTCAATACAGGAAAAATTGAGACGGGCCGATAGTTATTTATTGAACATGGGGGTTTTCAATACCGAGTTACACAACGCGGTGTGAGTCAGCGGTAGCACACGCGCAGTGGACGGTGGTAGTCTGGTGCGCGGTGGTTCAGGTAACAAGACGCGAGTGGTGGCTGTATACTAAAACGTGTTAGGTGTTCGTGTACCGTATGTGAAACTGTTGTTGCTAGAGCACGTTGTATGTTCGACCCATACGGACATCACTCATACTGTAAAGAGATTGAGACAGTGTCGGATACTAGGTAGTCCGGTTAGTTTGACCAGTACCAACATGGCTACCGTGTCGGGTGATGATGCTGCAATGCCCAAGGCTAAAACTGCTGCTGTGATGTGTGTGGCAAAGTGGTGGTTAAAAGGTGCATGTTACGGCATCACAGAACCAACACATGCAGGTCGGTCGGAAGAGTCGACTTACGAACTGATTGTGAGGAAGCCAACGTAACAACGATCAGTCTAGTGAGCGCGTTGAACACTTGTACACCCGGACACCATGTCCGAGTCTCTGATCTGATACCTCATCAATACTACAAAGTCGTGAAACTCGAAAAAGTCGACTCTAAGATCGGATCGACCATTTTGGCAACGTTGTGTCATTTAGGTGGCTTCAACGAGTGCTACGTTTACTTGCCTAGACATTTCGACGACATACTGACTAATGATATCATATCGAGCTACAGCAGTGGGGCCTTCGACGTAATACACCTGGTTTACAAGGGTATCGAAAACCAAATACAGTTTAAAATCAAATACAAAAATTTAAAAAAAATTATTAAACACGTGACAAGATGTCATCTCTAAACGTAATGTTGTACGTCGCACCTTGGAGTCACCCCGGTCGGTTCTCTTCGGTGATCTGTACAAAAGACACACTGGCCTGTGATCGGAGAGTTGTGTGTAATCAGAGATTGTGCCTCCGCCGAGTAACTTCGGTTTATGCTGTCCGAACGGGACCATTTTTTTTTCTTGTGTGTGTACTATTATTACGGTTACACAAATTCGATTCCTTTGCCTGTGCCCAAGTATTTCAGTGACATGCGATCAACGTCTTTGGTATTGTGGTCACTGATGTTGTGGTCACAAAAACTGATTATTGTTTATATTTGAATAAAAAAATGAAAATTCTTTTATTTGTTATTATTATTATTATTATTAGTGTCTTCCTAAACTATGTTTACTTTGAGTCGAGTAAGTGTTAAAGTAATATAATTTATATTTTATTCTCAAGCATAACATATGTTCTTAAAGAAAGATGTTTTCTTTTTTGTACCCTAGGTATGTTTTTTTATATTCTTAAGTGTATGCTACAATAATACTACCATTTCATAGCTTATTTTCCAAATATATCCTTTTTGGTAGGCACTACTTATCCACAACTAGTGTATAGTGTGACCGATATATACACTAAGTATAGATCTATATCTACAATTTGGTGTATACTAGGTACAATAGAGTAAAATCAAACCATGAGGACTTATATTTATATCTAAGGAAAAACCTTTCACCTATTTCATTTACTTACTTTCATAGAAGAATTATTAAGTTATTTTACTGTCTATATTTTAATTTAAACATGCTATTAATACGTGCTAGGTAACTTTTCATGTCATAACTCAGTTATTCAAATAACTATTAATAGTTAAGTTCTGCAACTTTATGTAATAATATAATATTTCGTGTAAAAGTACTTTTCTTTTCATACGTTATTCTTTGTCAAAAAGTTTTCTTTGTTTTATTTTGTGAACGTGTTTTCAGGTGTAAGCGCGCACCTGAATTCGTGTCTTCTAAATCTGTAATGTTTATTTATACAAATCTTTATCCATTAAATTTGTCTTATGACTTACGTAGTTTTGGTAGCTTAATATACCTAACATTTATCTGTATATAAAATAATTAAAAATAAGATAAATTATTCAATGTACAAGTTATAACCATTGGCAATATTTGCAAAACATCCACGGATGGCGCAACTAAGGACTGTGTGGCAGGCCTGTTCGGTGCTCTTGACAGTGAACTCGAACTAGACAGCTACAGAAATATTCCATGTGAACAGTTTGACTACCACTATCAGCTAACCGATGCTTTCATCAGTCAACTCGTAAAGGGGTTCAAAATTATTCATTTCAATATTAGGTGTTATTATAAAAACATTGACAACATTATTCTATTACTAAACAGTATTGATGTAATATTCGATTGCATAGTCTTTACTGAAGCATGGCTGGAAAAAAAACAAATTTTTTGTACACTTAGACAATTATGACATATTTTGTACTTCTGAAAATTGGAATAGGAACGATGGAGTTATTGTTTATATTAGGACAGAACTAAATGCGTTATCGCAACAGGTAAAACTTGGTAATGCATCAGGACTTAAGCTAGACTTTGACATCGACAATAGACACTACATAATAACAGCAGTATACCGCAGTCCTACTATGAACGTTGACTTATTTCTACATGACCTTGAATCTTATCTAACTGGACTTAGTGAAAACATTACAAAAGTGTTTATTGGTGACGTTAATATTGATACCTTACAAACTACTAGACATAAAAATGATAAGGACTCTTATTTAAACATTTTATACGGGGCTGGCTATACTGAGTGTATAACATTACCGACTAGAGTAACTGAACATTCTCTGAGCTGTATCGACCATATATTTATTAAACACTTTGACTATACTGCGATCAGCTCCGGGGTACTGTCTACTGACGTGACTGACCACTACGCCGTCACTGATACAGAGTGCAAACAGTAACCACAGACACGTCTGACTTGACTAAAATATATGTTGATATGTACAAACTACAAGGTTTAATACAGTCCCAGCCCTGGGACAGTGTCCTGGCCCAGGGAAATTTTAATATGAGCTGCAACAAATTTCTCAAAATTTATCACAATCTTAGAAATCAGTCAGAAGTATCAAAACAACCAAATACTCGGATTAAAAAACTAAAACCTTGGATAGATATAACTCTCATACGTAATATTAGGAAAAGAGATAAGTTGAGTAAACGGATTAAAAAACAACCTTGGAATGAAAATTTGAGAATTTATTACACTTGGTTTAGAAACCAACTTAGTGACCAAATAAAAATTTCAAAAATTACTTATTACAGACAAAAAATATTGGATTCATCTGGAGATCCAAGACTTTCTGGAAAATAGTCAATGAATTAGGTGGTAAAAAATTAATAACAATTATTTTCCAATAGCATCATTTATGGGGGGCTCGGATGTCGGTGGTGGGGGCGTGCCGGCGGTGGCACAACCCTTTAACCCTGGAACTGGCCATCATTTTTCCCAAAATGGCAGGCACTTTTTGGTGATTTTGTAAGGGTTTTGTATTTTAATCACTGCTCATCTATTTTTTAAGATACAAACATTTGAAAAACATCAATATCTTTGGAAATAAATGCAGTTTCCCAAAAAAATATTAAAGGTTGAATCATTTAATATATTTTTATTTTTTTACAGATTAACGTAAAAATATTAAAAAAGAATAAATTTTTCTCAAAATGTATAGCACCTTCTCAGTTAATATGAATATTTTTAGAATAATTCTAAAATATGCAAAAGTTTGCTTATATACCTCAATTACAAATTACAAAAAAAATATTTAGGTAAAAGAAGTTTACTGGTACTTTTACATAATATATCTATAAAAACTACAAAATCTGAAAAAAGTTTGTATAGCACTATTATGTATACCATTGTGACATTTTGGAATCTATTGGATGAACAAATATTTTTTTCTAAGAGATAAATATATGTAGAAGAGAAAAATATGATATTTATAGAAGTTTACATTGTATAAGATATTTTTATGGCAACAAAATCTTTTTTTCTATTTTTACAAAAGTCAAAATTGTGAAATAAATGCCTAACTTTTTTAGCTAACAATTTTCTTTTCATCCAAATATTATTTATAAAGATAGAACGTTTATTGAAGTTTAAAAAAATGTACAACAGTGTATTTTTATCTCTATTATTTTTTTTGTTAAAAATGTAAAACAAGCGATGGTCATAGAAATAAAACGCTAATACCTTCAGAAAAAGTAAAATTTTTTTACTTTTATAATAAATACCTTTGCATAAATTTAAATCAAAATTTTATTATAATTAAAATTAAATTGTCTACAAAATAATTAAACACTGAACCTATGTGAACATAGGCTTATTTTCAGTTTCACAAAAATCCAACATATTCGCTAAAACTTAACCTAACCTCTACATTTTTCACTTCACTAATTAAAAAAAAAAAAAAAAACAATAAACAAACTTTTATTTATACACACTAAATAACGAAAAGTCTAAAATATCCAAATAAATAGCAAGCAATACACTAATACCGGTAATGACGTAATAACAACAAAGAAATAAACACCGCAACCATGCGATGCGTTGTTCTTCTGTACTGGCTGAGTCGGTGATTGCGCAACAGAACAAAAATAAAATACTAGTTCATAGTCTTCGTTGTCTATTATACTGTTGCTTAGAGCAATTCTTCTTCTTTGTTTTGATATGATTTTCACTATTTCCAGACAACGATAAAGTAACAAAAATAACAAAATTTAATGAAGCTATTTTCGACGCGTTAGGCATTTTGGGATTTTACAAAACACGAGCTTTTCAAACGCTTATTTTATAAACATTTATTTTCCTACTGGCTATTGAAAAGATGTTTCTGAAAGCCAAGAATACACTGTTTTCAATGACGACACTTACTATCGTGTAGAACATAAACTCACGATAGGGAATTTTTACAAACATACGGTAATTTAAGCGTGTTCGGAAATCACGCAAACAAATGGCAATCGGAAATGTGAACATCCAAGTTTAGAATTTTATAATGAAAGATTTAACTTAACTATAGAGCGTTTTATGATATAATATGAAACCTTGTATCTTTATCTTTAGATTTACGTATGTTTTACTTCAAACAAAGTAAAAATAGACTTGCTGTGAGAGATCATATTACGACATAGTTAATGCGTCGAAAATAGCTTAGTGCCATTTTGAAACTATAGTTAATGCGTCGATAATCGCTTAAAGCCAGTTGCAGGGTTAATACATTTTTTTTCAAATGTAGGGAATAAGTTGGCCACTGAGCTGCCTCCGCCATTGGGCCCGCCGTTGATCGATGATTCCGCGTACAGAGTCGGGCACGAGTTTCATCTGGAGCCAGTCTCCGCCAGCCAAGTGTTGAGGTGTGTCGGGGAGATGCTTTTCCGGCCGCTATTCTCAAAATTTGTATTGAGTATTTACTTTTACCCTTGACCCACATCATTACTCAAAGTCTAACTTCTGGAATCTTTCCAGATCAGTTCAGGGTTGCAAAGTTCATTCCAATATTCAAAGCAAACAGTAAAACCGATTTAAACAATTATAGGCCGATCTCATTACTTAGTGTACTATCTAAAGTATTGGAGAAGTGTGTTAAATATCAATTGCAAGCGTATTTGGAACTTAATAATATTTTTTATCAGAATACCAATTTGGATTTAGAAGTGGAAAAAATACTACAGACGCTCTTTTCTTGCTAAACAAAGTGATCATGGAGTCAATCAATGCTAATAAAAAAGTGTTAGTTATTTTTACTGACTTGGCGAAAGCATTTGACTCAATTGCATACAAATCCTATTTTCCAAATTAGAATGTGTTGGAGTGAGGGGTGTTGGTCTTGAACTGGTTTAAGAGTTATTTGAATGATAGGAAACAAGTAGTATCAATTAATAATCAAACTAGTGATGTCCTCAGTGTAGAGTATGGTTTAGTTCAAGGCAGTACACTCGGACCTTTACTATTCTTAATATATATAAATAATATTGACAAACTGAATTTAACAGGAAGACTTTTTCTATTTGCAGATGACTCGGCAATAATATTAAAAGGTAGGGACTGGAATTAAGTGTATCAAATTCCATCAAGAGAAATAACATTAATTCATGAATGGTTTAATGATAATGTGCTAACCATGAACGTAGGCAAAACTAAATGTTTGCCAATTGCCCTTCGTGCCGCGGGTGGGCCGCCCGCTGATCTTAGATTGATGCTCCACTCTTGTGGTAACGCAGTAAATCGGTGCTGTTCCTGCAACGTCATTGAAAGGGTGTAGAACAGTATAAGTATTTGGGAGTAATTTTGGATTCGAAATTGAAATTTGACATCCACATCGAGAAAATTAAGAACAACCTTAGAAAATTAATATATGTTTTTTATCAGCTGAGTCGGATACTAAATTGTGATTAAATCAAGCGTGTATATTTTGCTTATGCGCAATCTATCCTGTTGTATGGAATAGTTGCTTGGGGAGGCGCTCGTAAAAACCTAATTTACTCTCTTTACATTTTACAAAAATCAATAATAAAAGCCGGGTTTAAAAAAACCGAAACACTACCCCTCAATTCAGCTTTTTCAGGAGACAAAAATACTTACAGTAAGGCAACTGTATATAAAATCGGTTTTGGTCTACACCTTCACGCATCGTGACTCAGTGATAACTGAGGTTACACACCAACATTTCACCAGACATGCACAACATGTTGGTATGCAGGTCCCCAGAGTAGTAACATCTGCTAATTGCACAAATTCTTTCTATGTCGCAAATTTTCTCTACAGAACAATACCTGACCATGTAAGAGATCTGCAGGTTTCACTTAGTTTATACAAAAAAAAACTGATCACCGCCTGGCTGGTGGAGGTGGGGGCTGATTACGCGGAGCTGCTAATCTGTCCTGAGTATGCATGAATATATCAAATTGCTGACTGACACCATCTACACAAGCACTGTGTCTGAGCTAGTCTTCCCTCGTCCATGCGAGTATTGAAATATTAAAGTTCTAAATTTTTTGGAAAGCCCACAATTTTTAATTGAATTTATTTTAAATTGAACTTTTTATCCTATTTTAAATTAATTTATATCCGGGGTTTTATTATCAGTTCATACTTTGTTTTTATGTTTTAATTCATTAATTGTTTTTAATGATTACTTTTTTCGTAAGTATTTTTCATAATGTAAATGGTTAAAAACATCTTTGAACCTACATGAGGAAGAAAAGTATTTCTGTAGTGCTAGTCAAATACGGTGGTTGATGTATTAAGTGTAGTTACAACTATTCTGTAGCAGTCTTAGT
The DNA here is from genome assembly GCF_021130785.1 of Homalodisca vitripennis. NCBI lineage: Eukaryota > Metazoa > Arthropoda > Insecta > Hemiptera > Cicadellidae > Homalodisca > Homalodisca vitripennis. The sequence continues at coordinate 190,865,522 of NC_060207.1, forward strand.
TTGCACTTATTTTTATTAACGTATACTGTACATATATTTCTAAAATTATTTTGTTCTTTAGTGTAATGTGTTTCTTTTTTTTATCTTTCTTTCTGTCTTTTTATATATTATGTAGTAAGCGCACAGTTTTTTTAATGGAACTCAGAGCCACGCACAGGATTTGTCCCATGTAGCTCTTTATTCATTTTGTAATGTGTGATTGATTGACAAATAAAGACTTTCTGATTCTGTCGTACTTTGTTATGTCATCGTCTTTAAGTGCAGGCAGATAACGTTCGGGGAGAAACACTCGGTACTGGCCCTCGTTGTCTTCCAGGATAGCCATGACGGTCTCTCCTAATCGTGTAGTGCATCGCTCGAATTGCATTACTCGGTACGGTACGTTAGGACTCAAGTCGGTGAGCCGTGTGTAGCGTGGTGCTTGCAGCCGGTTGAGCGTAGTCTTTAGATCCATAGTTACAGACAGTCAATCTATCTAGTGGTCCAACCATCTCTTTGTGTCTATACATTATGAGCGATGTGAGAGATGGTCGTGAATGCCATGTACTTTAGCAACGAGAATTTTTACATGCGGTTTACACCCTACACAGTTTGTCTGGAACGCCTGCATCAACCTGCAGTGTGTGTGTGTGTGGGGATACACACAACCTGATGTCGACAGTCCCATACCGAGTTTACGCTTGGTAAATAAATTTGCAAACGACAAGACGCAGTTCAGTAAACGGTGATATGTCGTTTTAAAAAATATTTGCGTATATCATCGTTAATGGAAAAACGGTGGTATGTCGTTTTTCGTAATATTTGCGTATATCATTGTTAATGGAAAAACTGTGATATATCGTTACAAAAAATAATTGCGTATATCAGCGTTATTGGGGAAACGGTGATATGTCGTTTTAAAAAATATTTGCGTATATCATCGTTAATGGAAAAACGGTGGTATGTCGTTTTTTCGTAATATTTGCGTATATCATTGTTAATGGAAAAACTGTGATATATCGTTACAAAAAATAATTGCGTATATCAGCGTTATTGGAGAAACGGTGATATGTAGTTAAAAAAATATTTGCTTATATCAGCGTTAATGGAAAAACGGTGATATGTCGTTTTAAACAATATTTGCGTGTATCATCGTCAGTGGGGAAACGGTGATATGTAGTTTTTCGTAATATTTGCGTACATCATCGTTATTGGGGAAACGGTGATATGTCGTTTTTCGTAATATTTGCGTATATCATCGTCAGTGGTAGAACGGTGGTATGTCGTTTTAAAAAATATTTGCGTATATCAGCGTTATTGGGGAAACGGTGATATGTCGTTAAAAAAAATAATTGCGTATATCAGCGTTATTGGGGAAACGGTGATATGTCGTTGAAAAAATATTTGCGTATATCAGCGTTAATGGCAGCATATATATTGCGTATATCAGCATAAAATTAAAAAAAAATAGACATTCCTTTAAGACATCCATTCCCCACAGTAAAAGAATAATTATTAATGGCGACAGTCACACCCGGCATATCACGGGACTTGTGCGGGAGTTGACCGACTCTGCGACCTCGATCGGCGGCGTGTGCATGCCTGGTGCCCGACTGCTGGACATCATCAAGCTGAACCAGTCATCCCCTGGACCTGGACCTTGATGTGAGGTACTGATTGCCGGCACAAATGATTTGGCAGTCGGTGCCCAGAGAAATATATACCGCCACCTAGAAGGATTTATTGCTGCCCGACAAGCCGATGCCGAGTTCGTCATTGCCACCCTGCCGCACCGTTATGATCTGCACCCAGACCTTCCTGTCCACGATCAGACCGTCCTCGTCAATGCTTACATCGAGGAACTGGCTGCCCGATATAATGCCAGAGTGCTAAACTTGGGAGGGATCGGCCGAAAGTTCTTCACGAGGCACGGACAACATCTCACAATGAGAGGCAAGCGGCTGTTGGCTAGGATGATTGTGAGGGTCGTATCGGAGAGACCTCTAAAGACTGCGGGTGCACCGGACCTGGCGATTCCAACAGTCTCCTCCTCTCCCACCATTAGCCAGGTGCCAGCCAGTAGCGTAGCCAGAAATTTCTTTCGGGGGGGGGTCCGAAACCGGAGATCCGGGGGACGTTTTGTATGTTATTTGCCAATGAGTTCACTGGTAAAAGGTAAAAATATGGAGCTTTAGTAACTATGCCTTAAAGAAAGTGGAAAGATGTAATAGGTAAATTCAACTCTCACAGCAACTCTAGTACCACAAATTTTCTTGTATAGCTACAGAAACTTTACGAAGTTCGATTCTGGCCGAGTAGAAGGCACCAATGTGATGTTGCATTCACTGGATAAGAATTAAGAAGAAAACAGAGCTTCACTCAAGTGTATAATTGACACAACTATATTCCGTGGAGAAAATGAAATACCCCTTCGGGGACATTGGGCCACTGACGGCCGAAACCCTTTAGAAAAGGTGGGCAATTTTCTAGCGTTGCTCGGGTACAGATAACGGTCCGAAAATGCACCGGAAAAACTCTACTGATTAGAACTTCGGCTGCTTTGGATTTCACTGATAGAGGTATTTATGAATGATTTATAATGACGATTTTTTGTATCATTACACTGTAGACGAGTACATAATTATCGGAAAAAATCAAAAAATCACTTTCGGTCGGAAATAAAATACACATGAAAAACTCTAATGATTACAACTTCAACTACTTCGGACTTCAGTTATTGAGGTAAACGTGGTATTTTTGATTGCGTATATATATATATATATATATATATATATATATATATATATATATATATAATATATATATATATCGAGAAAAATATCACTTCCGGTCGGTAAATACCAAAGAAAAGCTCTCTACAGATTCAAGTTTTGACGATTTTGGATTTCACTGGTTGAGTGGTTGAGGTAAAAGTAGTACTTATAATTATGTTACGACATTGATTTTAGGAATTAATTCAACGCCGACTAATAAATATATAATTATCAAGAAAGAAAAACAAAAATAATCACTTCCGATCGGAATATACTAAGGAAAATGAAATAATACCTCAGTCAGTGAAATCCAAAGTAGTCGGAACTTCTTATCAGTAGAGTTTTTCCGGTGTACTATCCGACCGGAAGTGATTTTTCAATTTTTCTCCGATAATTATGTAGTTATTAGTCGGCGTTCAATTGATACCCAAAATCAATGGTCTAACATAATTATAAGTACCAGTTTTATCTCAACGACTCAACCAGTGAAATCCAAAATCGTCAAAACTTGAATCTGTAGAGAGCTTTTCCTCGGTATTTTCCGTCCGGAAGTGATTTTATTGTTTTGTTTCTCGAAAATTATATATGTATTAGTCGGCGTTAAATTAATACCTAAAATCAACGTCCTAACATAATTCTAAGTACCAATTCTACCTCAACCACTCAACCAGTGAAATCCAAAATCGTCAAAACTTGAATCTGTAGAATGCTTTTCTTCGGTATTTACCGACCGGAAGTGATTTTTTTCTCGATAATTATATAGGTAAAGTGTACAGTTTAATGATAACAAAAATCGTCGTCCTAACTCAACCGAAAACACCACGTTTACCTCAATCACTGATGTCCAAATTAGTTGAAGTTCTAATCAGTAGAGTTTTTCAAGTGTATTTTCCGACCAAAAGTGATTTTTTTCGATAATTATATACACGTCTACAGTTTAATGACACCTAAAATCAACATCGTAACTTAATTCTAAGCGGTCATTTTACGTCCCCAAAACGAATTTGAACGAAGTGGTCCCTAATTTAAATTGTTCGCCGTGTTACGGTTCAGGTTACTTTGCGACGTCACGTGACCGCGCCCTATAGAAATACCGTGATTACACTACACTATCCGAAAGGCCGAGCCCAAAAGTATCGTTTGATACTTTATGATTTAAACGAAAGGACAATTATATTTTTAACAACGGTCACTTTCATCAATTAAATCAATCAATTTAATGTTTGTAGACAAGAGTAATGATAACTCTCCTTTTTTCTCCTGCTCCATGCTTCATTTTTTAATGTCTTAAAATTTCGTACGCCACTGGTGCCAGCTGCTGTCAACCCTCAGCACCAACACTCCGGAAGACTGCAGCACATTTCGTACGCTGAAGCTCTAAGGAAATACCCTGTCCTGGACAGTGGCGATAAGTCCGGATCTGCTGCGGCCGTGCCACAGGGAGTCAACGGAGCTCAGGCTGCTTTGATGTCGCCCAGAGTCGGGGTTCTTGCTGGTGCCACAGAGGCCTCCGAGTACATATCGCCAACTATACGACAGACTGACTCGCAATCGACTTTTTTAGCGAGCCCACTTTTCGGCAAAGGGCTAAGTTAGCCAACTCAAATCGGTGCAAACAAAAAATATACAATAATGATTCATTACGACTGCTTCATCAAAATGCCCAATTAGCAACTAACAAATTGGAAGAACAACTTCAACTTCTGGCTGAAGAACTGAAAACAGATATTCTCGTTGTAACCGAAAACGGTTTTAACAGTGAAAATTTGGTCTGTGCAAAATTCAAAATTATAAATTGGCAAACTCATACTGCAGACAGGTCTCTAAGGGAGGCGGTTGTTGATTTTCTTAAAACAAAATTGTATCTTCACAAACTTTACAATCAAAGAAACGTCTGAAAAACATTTTGAAGCAGTCGGGGTCAACTTGAAACAAACAAATCAAAATTAGTCGTCGTAGGAATATACAGGTCTCCTGGAGGAAACGAAGACGTTTTCTTTTATAGTTTAGAAGCTTTACTTACGGACTTGGGTAAACAAAAAAATTACATTCTGATGGGTGATTTTAATGTTGATGCACTAAACAACAATCACCCATCTACCACGTGTTTAGTTAATTTGCTAAGATAATTTGATCTTGAACTGTTAGTGACATCTCCAATGAGAATAACCACTAATACTCAATCGGCTATTGACAACAGTATTACTAATATCTCTGATGTCGCGGTGACTGTAGTCAATATAGCAATCTCTGACCACTATGGCCAAGAGGCTATTATCAGAGGTAAACTATTCAAAAAAGAACCGAAAATTCCCAAAACAATAAGAGACACAAGGCCTGGAAATATTGCTCTCCTCAACGCCTCTCTTTCTAAAGAAAAATGGGATTTTCTAAATTCGATGCAACCGGTAGAACAGCAGTTTCAAACTTTTAATGAATATTTAAATTTCCATTTCAATACCTGTTGTCCTACTAAAACAGTTAAAATCGGTACAAAAAAGACGCAAAATACTTGGATTACAAAAGGCATCCTTGTTTCAAGGGAAAAACTTAAGTTTTTTTTCAGAAATCAATAGAACCACGACCAACGAACAATTTAAAGCCTTTTTTCGAATTTACAAAAGAACTTATAGGAAAGTAATCATTGCTGCGAAAGCATATGATGTTTCTAAATTATTTCTTTTTTCCAAAAATATTTCCAAAACTGTCTGGGACATTATAAACAACAAAAGTCGCGGAAATAATCAAATAAAAGTCCAAATAGGGGATAGACTTGTGAGTGATGCCCCAGAGGTCGCTAGCGAGTTTAATAGATTTTTTGCATCTGTTGCTGGTGGCCGAGATCCTCGTTCATCACTTCCACAAGGAAACCCCAGGCATAGACAGAGCCCAGCAACCTCATTGGTGCTGGCTCCTGTGTTTGAGGAAGAGATTAATCAAATAATTCAACAACTTCCAAACAAAAAGTCTAATGACATTAATTTTATGTCATTGTGGCTCATAAAAAAATGCTCAAAGCATATAGTGAAGCCACTGACCAAATTAGTTAATCTATCGTTTCTAACAGGAGTCTTTCCCTCTCTCCTAAAATTGGCAAAAGTGCATCAAATTCATAAGAAAGATAACCCCAATTCAGTAAATAACTTTCGGCCTGTCTCTATTTTGCCTGTATTGAGCAAAATATTTGAAAAACTCTTTTTGTCAAGAATGCTAAATTTTTTGAACAAGCACAACCAGCTTTCAGACGACCAATTTGGTTCCATAAAGGGAAAGTCGACAATTGACGCTATAGTGAATCTTATCGTTATGGTTGTAGAGGGAATTGAAGATCATAATCACACATTAAGTGTATTTATTGACATTTCCAAAGCATTTGACTGTGTTGCCACTACTGTGCTGCAAAGTGAAGTCGGAAATTTGTTTGTTCTTCAATTTTGTAATAAATTCAGTTGGTTTAATAGACTGTAGACGATTTTGAGTAGTTGAACCAGGATGAAAGTACCAGGTATCATGTAGAGCGGTATAAATAAGTGTCTCGACTGATGTGGTTAGCCATATAGTCAATGTGTATGTCGGTAGGTTAAGGCCGCCTCAGTTCGGTCAATGTGGCCTCCTGTTTCCATGATTTTCTTTTTATAAATATGAACTGGCAAAACTATTGCGCAATCAGTTAGCGCATATCAGTGTGGCAAGCTGAGGGACAATTCCCGTGATCACAGGCTATCTCCGAGCTGGCGCTTTAGTGGATGCTCGCGCTATCTGTTATCTGATAACGGTACTGGACCTTGACTCTATTGATTGCAGCGCGGACTGTCTGGTTGCCTGCATTTAGTTAATGCAATATTCTTGCAGCCCGTCATTGATATTGCTTCTATTATATTTAAGGCACTAATATTGTAGTTTTAAATTAGAAAGCAAAAATGGTTTTGACACGCGCTATGTCATCGAATCCATTTTCTGTTTAGGACAAAGCGCTTTACGACGCCACAAATCTCGATGAATCTTCTGAGACATTACTCGTGGATTTGTGCAGAAACTTTACAAAAATTGTGGCCAATAATCCGGGGATGTGTTTGAATGACTTGGAGTCGGGCTTGGCAAACTTGATCCTGGCGCTTGACAAATCCCTAGAAAACAACTCTAAGCTGGAAAATCTTGCTGCTGCATTGAAGATCGAAGTCGCCACTCTAGAGGAAAGTTTCCAGAAAGAAAAACAGCATAGACTTTCTGAGCTGAACAACTCCTTTAATGTGCAAGATGTTTTGACAGAGGAAAAAGACAACATTTTAAAAGAGAACGTAGTTTTAAAAAATAGTTTAAGTAGCGTTAAGACTAGCCTAGACAATTTGACTAATTATTTTAAATCTTTACAATTAAAAATAAGCGAAAAAGAATCTATAATTTTAGATCTCAATGACAGATTAGAAAACTGTTTAAAGTCCAGATCAGAAGCTTTTAAACTTGTCTCTAACATGGAAATACAATTAAAGGAAGCCAATGAAAAATCGTGGCTAAACAGCAGGTGGCTGGACGATAAAATTCTCGATTGTTATTTCCAGACTTTTTCATCTAGTTATACTGAGGAAATGTGTAAACCTCTGTTTCTAGGCCCAACTGTGAGTCAGTTGATCAAGCATGGGGATTCAGACATTGTAAACTCGATGTTGAATGAATTGATATTTTATTCTTCAGAATATGCTTTTATATGTATTAATAATAATCCTATAACATTGACTGACGATTCAGGTTCACACTGGAGCTTGATCTTTGTGGATATTGCGGCAAGGAATGTGTTTCACCTGGATTCACTAACTAATCAAAATGCTGCTTCTGCAAGGGCTGTTGCCAAGAATCTTGGTCTTGGTAATAGTACATTTATCGAGTTACCCTGTGCACAACAGAGGAACTCATTTGAATGCGGACTGAATGTTTTGGTAAATGCGAAATTAATCAATGATGGTTTTTGTAGAGTAAGAACTCCTGGCAAGTTAAATTTTCGTGAGTGGTATCTTAGTTTTGCTGGGAAAGATGAGCGCATGAGTAAGGAGTCTGTAGTTGACTGTGTCCGTCTAGTGACGTCTTTTGATCCCATTGTTGTGTCTGAACGGTCATCTGAAGATGACTGTAATCTTGTAAATATTGTAAATAGTTCATCTAGTTTAAGTTGTAAGTCTCTTGAAAATGCTCCTGCGCAGAGTGAAATCCAGTCTAAATGGCACCTTGTAAAACCCAGACGTAGGCGTAATCCTCGTTCTACTGTAGAAAATTCTAACAAGCAAAATAGTATAAATTGTGAAAATAGATATTTAGCTTTAAGTGAACCTCTTTTGTCAGAGAATAAAAATAAACAAGCTGTAAAAACATCATGTGGAAATTGGTGGGTAAAACGGAAAAGCTACATAAAAAATGTACAAACAGGTAGTTATAAGAAAGTGTCTTTTCATGGAAATCGTGAACTTAGATCTAAGCACAAGCAAAATGTAAATAGCTCTAGTTCAAAGCAACACCTTCCAAAGTACGAGAGGTCTATAGGATCTTTGGCGGGCGCATTGGTTATTGGAGATTCTTTACTGAAAATCTCTGGTAAGAGATGTGCTGACAATGGTGCCACGGTAGATGTAAATCCAGGGGCAAAGATTTTTAACATCAAGAAAAAGATCATTAATTATGTACAGGTGAAACCAAAATGTATATTCTTTCATGTTGGGACAAATGATCTTGTAAATGGTTACAACGGAGGGCCTGGATACAATGGTGGTTGGGGTAAGCGCGCTGCCCTGCACAGTATGGCGGACCTGTTGAGTGTGACAAGACGGAGTTTTCCTGACACTAGGGTAGTTGTCGGTGGCATTCTTCCTCGCAGGGACATCAATCCCTATGCTTTGTCTTCTTTAAATGATCAGCTTAGCCTCATGTGCAGCAATTTTGGTGTGGAGTTTGTTGTGGCTCATCATCGGTTTGTTGGCTATCACCATCTAGCTCGTGATGGAAGACATCTAAATCGTATTGAAAGTCGAAATTTGGGGAATTTTATTTTCTAAAATCTCGTTCAGGATGCCTCTGGGGTGAGGGAGCCGGCGCCATCAGCTCTAAACTTGTCTATCTGTGTTGGAGAAACTCTCTTAGCTAATAATAATGTATCCTCTGGATCTAGTGCTGGCCCAGAGCTTTATTCTGAAATCGGTGACACGGACTCGGTGGACCGTGTTCAGGCTCGGCCATCGGGAAACGAGTCCAGCAGGAGGCCTTGTTTTCAAGGATAGGACATGTAAATATCCGGTCACTAAATACAGGATTTGAGGAACTTTGCAGTGTCATTGAGGATTTCGATTTTGATGTTTTGGGTGTTTCTGAGACGTGGCTTAATCCAATGACCCCCTCAGATTGTTTCAGGGTGGCTGGCTACAATCTCTTAAGAAGCGACAGAATGATGCCACAGACTTCAAAACTTCAATCCGGTGGTGGAGTCGGTATGTATGTGAAGTCCGGTCTGACTTTAAATCAGATTTTTCTTGACAACATTGACAGTCGGCTGGAGTACATCTGTTGTAGAACTGACATAGGAAACCACAAACTTTGTGTCTGTATAGCATATAAGCCTCCTGAAACTCCTTACACTTGTCTGGGTTCCTTGTTGCAGTCACTTTTTATTGATCATGTCTTAGGTGTGGACTCAGTCATTTTGCTAGGAGATTTGAATATTAATCTTCTTGAGCCTGTTAAGGCTGAAGTGAAATATCTGACAAATTTGTTTGGCTCTTTAAGTCTTTCTCAGTTGATGAGGGAACCCACACGCACCACAGATTCGTCATCAACACTTATTGACCACATTATTGTAGACAAAAACTTCGTTCCTAAACACGTAGGTTTAATAGACACTTCAATCATGCTTGATGCAAGGGGAAGAAAGATAACTGATCATAAGCTTGTGTTTTGTGATATTTCTCGATACAAACGCCAAAGGGAAGCTAAGTATATAGCCTATAGAAACTTTCGAGATTTCGATATGGAGAGTTTTATTGATCTTGCATCAAACACTAACTGGGACGAGATTAAAGTGTATTAATGAAATGACCGATAAACTGACAAAAGTTATAATAAATATCTTTGACATATGTGTTCCGTTAGTTAGAAAGCGTGTCACTAAAGATAGAGCACCATGGCGTGACGATTACATAAAAAGACTAACCGTAATGAAAAATAAATTGAGGAACGATTATGTAAAAACAAAATGCCCCACCATTAAGCAATCTTATTGCAAATTGAGAAATAATTTAAACAATGCCATAAGGCTTGCAAAGAAAAATTATTTCAAAAAAAATTTAGATCTGAAAAATCCTAAAGCTTTCTGGAAGGCGATGCGAAGAGAAGGAGCGATGAATACTGGTCAAGATAATACGAATACCTGCAAAATAACTCCAGATGTATTGAACACTTACTTTGCTCAAATGGGTGCAGGAAACACCTCAAGTACAGATATGCTTAATTTTTATAAAAATAACTCACACAGTGAAACCAGGAGTGATTTTAAATTTAGGCAAGTGAGTGAGTATGAAATAAGACAAGTAATAAACAGCATTTCTTCATCAGCTTTTGGAGTAGATGGTATATCCATCCATATGGTGAAAGGCTTAAGTCCATATTGTTCTGGAGTAATTACTCACCTTATCAATAAATCACTGATGGATGGTTGTTATCCGACGGCATGGAAGAAAAGCGTCGTGGTTCCGCTCCCCAAGGTACCAAATGCTTCTACTGCCTCTCAGTTTAGACCTATTTCTTTACTCCCAACTATATCAAAGGTGATGGAAAAGGTCGTGACAGAACAAACTATTTCATATATTTAAAATGAGAAAATCGTGTCCGAAACACAGTCAGGACACTTCAGCACTTGCTCTGCACTTTTAAATATGGTCGATGAAGTCTGCAGGGCCAGAAATAACAAAATGTGCAGTGTCGTAGCTGCCCTGGACTACAGACAAGCCTTTGATTCGGTAAATCATGATGTCTTACTAGCAAAGTTGAAGTTTTACGGGTTCGATGATTTGTCTCTGAGGTGGTTTTCATCGTATTTGAGAGGCAGGTCTCAAGTGACAAAGGTTGATGGTCGGTTTTCAGAATGGTTACCTAAAGCTGTAGGAGTTCCCCAGGGGAGTTGTTTGGGGCCAATTCTGTTTATTTTGTATGTTGCAGGTTTGGACAGCCAGTTAAATTTCTGTTCATTGCATGCCTATGCAGATGATTGTCAACTCTTGCTATCTTACCATCCCTCAGAGGCAAAAGAGGCTTGTATTCAGCTGAGAAATGATTTGTTAGCAGTTAGTAAATGGTCAGAAGATCACGGTCTCAGGCTGAACCCTGAAAAGTGCTCGGTCATGCACTTTGGTAAACAGACCCTAAATGCTGATATGGGAAATATTTCGCTCAATAGTGTTGATTTATTAAGGTGTGATAGGCTGAAGATTCTTGGAGTCAGCATAGACTCGGAGCTTACTTTCAATAGCCAGATTGAGTTGATACATCGTAGAGTTATGTGCAAACTTAGGATGCTTTACAGGCTGAAGAATATTCTTCCCGAGGCTGCAAAGTTGCAACTTGTGCAGGCCCTTATTTTCCCTATAATTGAATATTCACTTCCCGTGTTTGGTTACAGCTTGAGTCAGGAACAACTTACAATTCTTCATAGGCTCCAAAACTGTGCAGTAAGGTTTGTTTACAATATTCGTAAATTTGACCATATTACAAGTTACCGCCGGAAAGCAAGTGTGTTAACTATTAAGGAGATTTGTAGGAGACAAACTGTCACCATAGTCCACAAGGTTCTTGACACTGGTAGACCTGCGTACCTGAGCAAAAGATTGATGTTGCGGTCGGCGGTCAGGGAACGTCATACTCGGCAGGACGCCATGCTGCAACTGCCGAGGGTTCACCTGGAGAGGGGGCAAGAGGGGATTCTCGTACTTTGGACCCAAGGAATACAATGCCCTACCACCTGCTGTTAAAACCCTACCCTTAAGTAGTTTTAAAAGGAAGTTAAAAGAAATTAACTTAAGTTATTAGGTAGCCACTTATGTATACTTTATTTTATGCTGTTTCAGCTTATTATGTAATTGACCTGAGTTAATTTGAAAAGCAGTTTGTAAATACTGAAATTCGCTTGAAAATAAAGTCATTATTTATTTTATTTATTTGACCACAAAACACTGCTTGACAAATTAGAATCCCACGGCATTCGAGGCGTGCCACTTTTATGGATTAGTTCATTCCTAAACCATAGAACACAGGTCGTCCAAATTTCGAATCAAATTTCAAAACCTACTGCACTGAGATATGCAGTTCCCCAGGGATCAATACTCAATCGAATTCTTTTCCTGATATATGTTAATGACATTGAATCAGTGATGAAATAGTGATACTGCATGGAAAGCTTGTGCAGTACGCAGAAGACTCGACTCTCTGTTTTAGAGGAAGTACAAAACAAAATTTAGAAATACAGACCTTTGTTGACCTTAACAATTGTGTCCAACATTTCAATAGCCTCAATCTTCAAATAAACTCATCAAATTTCCTAAACTTTTCAATGCGCTCTATAGATATTGAAAGAGGTCCTGCTGTTATAGTTGCAGATACATTATTGGAAGAAGTCTATTCTTCAAAGTTCCTTGGAATACACCTTGATTGAGGGTTGACATGGAAAAATCACATTGATTATGTTTGTGGCAAATTATCCTCAGAAATTTATGTCTTAAGATCTTTGGCAAAATATTACCCGTCAGGTACTGATTACGGCGTACTACGGGCTAATTTATCCTCACCTTTCGTATGGAATCGTTTTGTGGGGAGCCTGTGCAGACAACTATTTTATGAGAGTTTTCAAATTACAAAAAAAGCAATTCGCATTATCGCTAATTTAAACTTCAGAGAGTCGTGCAGGACAGCG